>NC_058083.1:437952713-438252713 GCF_014858855.1 Bufo gargarizans | reverse complement strand
CATAAAGTCTAACGAATAACTAAATGTTGGAGTTTTTTTTTCAGCTGTAGCCCCCTTGGGATCATCGATTTGTCCAAACAAGATCTTAACATCTTGGCATCCCACCAGGTGCGCATTTCTTTGGATAACAAAGACACAAGTTCCCACATTAACAATTTCATGTCAGGAGTGTCACAAGCTGTATCGGCTGTAGTTGATACATCAAAAATTATAGCTGATTTATTCAGTATTGCACTACAGTCCATAGCATCATCAAGGCACACTGCTCTCAGCAAGCCTCCTGACAAATCTGGTTTAGCCATTATGCGACCAATGCTTTAATATATAGTTGGTCAATGGGGAGCAACGAAATAATTGTCCAAACCACAAAATATAAGAAAAAAGTTATTTCAGCTCACCCACTGTCCTCCTTCGCCGTACACGGATCCCGGACCAGGAATCAATCAAAACTGTAGAAAAAAATCCAGCAACAGACTCGGGATAAAATCCAATTTCTTTATTTCTTCATTATAAAATACATAGGCTGACCAGACAGGCAAGGTCTACGCGTTTTGACTGTACGTCTTAATGAACAACCTCTGTGTTCTAACATTTTGAAAATATCACAATTATAGTAGACATGCAGGTCACTTCATAGACGCAGATGGTCCAGTGGTTGCCTATGCCTCGTCTTTTATTGATTTCCTAACTCAAGAAAGAGGCTGTGTCAGTCTTCCTAATTCTTATTTTGATAAAAAGTAAAATGGATCTTTTAACATTTCAACAAGGAGAAAGGCTCAATGACAGGTTCTTTACATCTTTATCACTTGTGTTAACCTTGCTCTTAGACATTGCATATTTAAAAGGATTAGGCTTAGAGCAACTGACACCATATTGGACGTCTGTGACATTTTGTATAATGCTGTCTGTCATCAATGCATCAGGTTGAAGTAATTCATTGAAGGAGTCATTTTCAGCAAAGGAAACAATATTTTAAAGTAATGATTTAACATCTATGCAAATATTTATTTTTATGCATTTTACATGTACTGTATGCAAGTGAACATCTAAAACACAAGCAAAACTTAATGCCGTATATCCAAATACATACTATATAAACTTTTGTTTTCAAAAGAATGTTACCTGTAACATAAAAGAGAGTACACAAATCAAATTTGTTACAAATTTTCCAAAAGATTCTAATTTTGGCAAATACAAAACTTTGTGATTTATTCCACATGAATCGTTCAAAATTGCAGAAGCCATTTTAAAGGACATAAGACAGAGTAGAAGGCATCTGCCACCAAAAGGGATAACTTTTGAACTGCTTTTTAATAAAAAAAAAGTCCAACAGTGCAGTGTGCTATTAGCCTATTCACATCTGCCCATAGGATATAAACGTCCTATGGGTGGATGTTTATCTCTGAATGGACGTTCTGGAACGTCCATTCAGAGATGGCAGCTGCACACTAATCGTGCAGCTGCCAAGCAGGGGCCCCGCTGTCAGTGACAGTAGGCCACCCCAGAGAGAAGGCAGGGACAGTTCCCAGGTGTCCCTGCCTTCTAAATCGCTTCCTCAGTGAGTGGTCACGTGACCGCCGGGGCTGGGATAGTGCAGGAGCTGTCGGGTCTCCTACAGACCTGCTGTACAGACTCTCTAGGAGCTACTATGTCAGCCCCAGGAGAAATCAATGGTAAAAAAAAAGTGAAGGTAAATGTCCCCCAGAGGTCTTGTATGACCTTATGGGGGCCGCAAAGTTTAAAATAAAAAAATAAAAATTTAACAATAAAGTTTCACATAAAAAAAAAAATTCCCCAATTAAGTAATTAAAAAAAATGTTAAAAATAGAAAAAATAAAATAAAATAGACATATTTGGTATTGCCGCATCCGTAACGACCGGCTCTATAAATATAATCGACCCCGTCCGATAAACACCATAAAAATTAAAATAAAAACTGTGTCAAAAAAGCAATTTTAGTCACCTTACATCACAAAAAGTGCAACTCCAAGTGATCAAAAAAAGGTATGTCCCACAAAATTGTCCGAATAAAACCGTTACCTCCTCCCCCCAAAAAATAAGCCCCTACATAAGAAAATCGCTTAAAAAATAAAAAAACTATAGCTCTCAGAACATGGAGATATTAAAACATCATTGTTTTTGTTTCAAAAATGCTATTATTGTGTTGAAGTGAAATAAATAAAAAAAAGTATACATATTAGGCATCGCCGCATCCGTAACAACCAGCTCTATAAAAATTTCACATGAACAACGTAAAAAAATAAAAATAAAAACAGTGACAACAGTGTCACCTAACATCACATGAAGTGCAACACTAAGCGATCAAAAAGTCGTATGCTATCCAAAATAGTACCAAACAGTCGCCTCATCCCGCAAAAAATTAGACCTTACCTAAGAAAATCAGTCAAAAAATAAAAAAGCTATGGCTCTCAGACTATGGAGACACTAAAACCACGTCTGTAACGGTCTTCTCTATAAAAATGTCACAAGACCTAACCCCATAGGTGCACGCTGTAGAAATAAATAAATAAAAACTGTGCCAAAACAACCAATTTTTTGTCACCTTGCCCCATAAAGTGTAATAATGAATGATCAAAAAATCATAAAAACATCAACTCTTCCTGCAAAAAATAAGCCCCTGCACCAGACGATCAGCAGAAAAATAAAAAAATATATGGCGTTCAGAAAATAGAGACACAAAACATAATTTTTTTTTTCAAAAATGCTTTATTATGTAAAACTGAAACAAGCAAAGAAAGTAGACATATTTGATATCATTGCATACTTAACTACTTGGTCTTTAAAAATAGCACATGATCTACTCTGTCAGATAAATGTTATAAAAAAAACATTTTTTGGTTACCTTGCCTAGAAAAAAAAATGTAATATAGAGCAATTAAAAATGATATGTACCCCAAAATAGTACCAATAAAATTGGCACCTTATCCCCTAGTTTCCAAAATTGGGCCACTTTTTGGGTGTTTCTACTGTAAGGGTGCATCAGGGGGGCTTCAAAGGGGATATGACATCTAAAAACCAGTTTAGGTAAATCTGCCTTCCAAAAAACATACGGCACTCCTTTTCTTCTGCATCTTGCCGTGTGCCTTTACATCAGTTTACGACCACATGTGGGGTGTTTCTGTAAACCGCAGAATCAGGGTAATAAATATTGAGTTTTGTATGGATGGTGACCCTCGATGTGCTAAATAAAAAAAAATATTAAAATGGAAAATCTGCCAAAAAAGTAAAATTTAGAAATGTCATCTCCATTTTCCTTTAATTCTTGTGGAACACCTAAAGGGTTAACAAAGTTTTAGCAAAATCCGTTTTGAGTAACTTGAGGGGTGTAGTTTCTACAATGGTATCATTTATGGGGGGTTTCCACTATGTAAGCCCAACAAAGTGACTTCAGACCTGAACTGGTCCTTAAAAAAAATTGCTTCTACGTTTCCAAGCCTTCTAACGTCCTAAAAAAATAAAATGACATTTCCAAAATGATGCAAACATAAAATATACATATGGGGAATGGTAAGTAAAAAATATTTTATGAGGTGTCACTTTCAGTTTTAGTTTAAGCAGAGAAATCAAAATTTTAAAAATTGCTAATTTTTGATAAATTTGGGATTATTTTATAAATAAAGGTGAAATATACTGACTCAGATTTACCGCTGTCATGAAGTACAATGTGTCCCAAGAAAAAAGTCTCGGAATGGCTTGGATAAGTGGCACACGCCAGATTTGCAAATTAGGCTCTGTCAGGAAGGGGGAAAATGGCCTGGATGTGAAGTGGTTAAACAGTATTTGTTTACCAGCGACAAGGAGGCTTCTATCAGACAAGGCTAACACTAAGGCCTCTTTCACACGAGCAAGTTTTCCACGCGGGTGCAATGCGTGATGCGAACGCATTTCGCCCGCACAAAATCCGGACCCATTCATTTAAATGGGTCTGTGTACATGAGCGTTGGTTTTCACGCATCACTTGTGCGTTACGTGAAAATTGCAGCATCTTCTATATTCTGTGGTTTTCATGCAACGTTGGCTCCATAGAAGCTAATGGGGCTGCATGAAAATCGCATCGCATCCGCGAGCAAGTGCAGAAGCGATGTGTTTTTCACTGATGGTTGCTAAGAGATGTTTTTTGGTAAACATTCAGTTTTTTATCACGCGCGTGCAAAACGCATTAAATTGCATTGCACCCGCGCGATAAAAACTGAACGCGATCGCAAACAAAACTGAATGGACTTGCTTTTGAAATCGCGTAGTTTTCACTGAACACATCCGCAACGCATCCGGACCTAATCCGGACACGCTAGTCTACAAGGGGCCAAACAGTCTTGCCTCTCCTGGGCTTTTGGCTTAAAAATTTCAGGATAATGTAGAATCCAGCTATGGGATACTCTAATTAAAAGCACAAGGCAGAGGGGTGGTAGTGCACGGTCTAAATAGGGGAAGTCACCCCCCTCCCCGAATATACAATGCAAAAGAAAGTTAGACCAGCACCTCCAAGCTATGCATAAAGAAAGTTCGGGTGCGCACTATCATTGCTGCAATTGCTAAAGCAAACAAGGACTACAAGTAGCAGCATGCTGCTTTATACACAAAGACACATGCAAACATTGAAAACATGGGCAAATATGCGCAAAGAGCTGTTAGAAAAAAATGTTGCACAACTTTTCTGCAACAAATGTCGCTGTTCAGCCCTAGCCTAATTCATGTTTTTAAAGTTTGTATGTGACTTTGTGCATAAAACAGCATGCTGCTACTTGTAGTCCATGTTTATTTTTGCATTGCAGCCATGGTAGCGTGCACCTGAACTTTCTTCATACATAGTATGGAGGTGCTGGTCTAACTGTCTTTTGCATTGAATCTGGAACTCATTTTCATGTTTTTAAATGGCTTCCTGGGAAAATGGAAATACAGTATACCTATCAGCATAGGAAGTGGTGGCTAGGCCATCTGGTCCTACAGAAGAGTTACTGCAGAAAAAACTGCAGAAAAAGCTATAGAAGCACTCCCACAATTTTTTCTATTCTCTGGCCTGTTGGAAAGATACATGATGTAAATTGGAGTGAAGGTAATCCTACCAGTGGCTGTAGTTGAGTTAGGCTTCGTTCACATCACCGTTCGGCTTTCCGTTATATTCTTCCATCAGAGGATGAATAAAACGGAAAATAACGACTCCGTTTAAAATCCCATTTACTTGTATTGATTGCATAAACTGTCAGTTACACTCCGTTTGGCACCATTCCGTCATCTGTACGTTAATTTAGACGGAAAAAATAATCCTACATGCACGACTTTTTCTCCCGTCTTAAATAACGGATTCTCAACGTATCCGTTACTTTTTGCATTGTAGTCAATGAGTAACGGATTGAAACGGAGTACATTGTATGTGATCCTGCATGCACTCCGTTATTCTGTTCCGTTTTTAGTTCTGAGCATGCTCAAATGGAAAAGTCTTCTGTCTGCAAAAGTTCTCTAGTGACTGAAAAAAGGACATGTGACCGTCACCTGACCCTCCCAGCGACCATTTTAAAAGCTTACTAGATGAGATCAAACTGCAGAAAGCATTTCTAGTCAAAAAAAGTAAGTAAAAGTGTATTGCACGTTTAAAAAAGTGTAAAATCATGTTCCTACCAAATGTATTGCTGCAGGATAGCATGAAATATTTGCATATAGGAATGTCAGCCACATCTGTCCACATCCACAGCAATCCATTGAATACCATGGACGTAGCCACCATGTGTGTGCTGTTTTTTCGCCCCTGTGCTTTAATGTACAGTACTATGTTATGGCTCTGTGACCATACTGTGAACTGCACACGATGGGTTCACAATACATAAAAACAGAGCCCGTGCACTCCATTTTGCGCATGTTTCCGTGCAATTTCTGATCAGTGCCTCCACTTTAAAAATGGTCGTATTGGGCATATAGCAGCCATGGCCAACCTGTGGCTCTCCAGCTGTTGAAAAACTACAACTCCCACCATGCCCTGCTGCAGGCTGATAGCTGTAGGCAGTCTGAGCATGCTGGGAGTTGTAGTTTTGCAACAGCTGGAGAGCCTCAGGTTGGCCATGTCTGGCATATAGCATACACATTCAAGACAATCGGTATGCAGCAAGATGCTTGCTTGTCTGATGAATCTACACACCTATAGTTTTCAGTCTGATATACAGGCACGCTTATTGGAATCAATTGCCCAATGTGACTTTTTTTTTTTCATGCCTAAAATATAGCTTGCTATCCTGCAAGTGCAATGTTCGCAGTATGGGAACAGGTCTGTGTTCCTTCTTTGCCATCATGACACGTGTTGAATAATTGATGTCAATGTATTTTTTTATCTAATTACTAAAATCAAGTATGACGATTTTTTTCAGAAATGTCACAAAACAGCAGTGACCACATTACCCCTCCATTGGAGATTGTGGTAAGTAGACAGATTCTTTCTCTGTCTATCAGTCTTTTCTCTGTCTGTCTGTCTGTATGTCTCTGTCTGTCTCTCTCTGTATCTCGCGCTCTGTCTATCTATTTCTGTATATATATATATATATATATACAGGTCCTTCTCAAAAAATTAGCATATTGTGATAAAGTTCATTATTTTCTGTAATGTACTGATAAACATTAGACTTTCATATATTTTAGATTGATTACACACCAACTGAAGTAGTTCAAGCCTTTTATTGTTTTAATATTGATGATTTTGGCATACAGCTCATGAAAACCCAAATTTCCTATCTCAAAAAATTAGCATATTTCATCCGACCAATAAAAGAAAAGTGTTTTTAATACAAACAAAGTCAACCTTTAAGTAATTATGTTCAGTTATGCACTCAATACTTGGTTGGGAATCCTTTTGCAGAAATGACTGCTTCAATGCGGCGTGGCATGGAGGCAATCAGCCTGTGGCACTGCTGAGGTGTCATGGAGGCCCAGGATGCTTCGATAGCGGCCTTAAGCTCATCCAGAGTGTTGGGTCTTGCGTCTCTCAACTTTCTCTTCCCAATATCCCACAGATTCTCTATGGGGTTCAGGTCAGGAGAGTTGGCAGGCCAATTGAGCAGAGTAATACCATGGTCAGTAAACCATTTACCAGTGGTTTTGGCCCTGTGAGCAGGTGCCAGGTCATGCTGAAAAATGAAATCTTCATCTCCATAAAGCTTTTCAGCAGATGGAAGCATGAAGTGCTCCAAAATCTCCTGATAGCTAGCTGCATTGACCCTGCCCTTGATAAAACACAGTGGACCAACACCAGCAGCTGACATGGCACCCCAGACCATCACTGACTGTGGGTACTTGACACTGGACTTCAGGCATTTTGGCATTTCCCTCTCCCCAGTCTTCCTCCAGACTCTGGCACCTTGATTTCCGAATGACATGCAAAATTTTCTTTCATCCGAAAAAAGTACTTTGGACCACTGAGCAACAGTCCAGTGCTGCTTCTCTGTAGCCCAGGTCAAGCGCTTCTGCCGCTGTTTCTGGTTCAAAAGTGGCTTGACCTGGGGAATGCGGCACCTGTAGCCCATTTCCTGCACACGCCTGTACACGGTGGCTCTGGATGTTTCTACTCCAGACTCAGTCCACTGCTTCCGCAGGTCCCCCAAGGTCTGGAATCGGTCCTTCTCCACAATCTTCCTCAGGGTCCGGTCACCTCTTCTCGTTGTGCAGCGTTTTCTGCCACACTTTTTCCTTCCCACAGACTTCCCACTGAGGTGCCTTGATACAGCACTCTGGGAACAGCCTATTCATTCAGAAATTTCTTTCTGTGTCTTACCCTCTTGCTTGAGGGTGTCAATGATGGCCTTCTGGACAGCAGTCAGGTCGGCAGTCTTACCCATGATTGCGGTTTTGAGTAATGAACCAGGCTGGGAGTTTTTAAAAGCCTCAGGAATCTTTTGCAGGTGTTTAGAGTTAATTAGTTGATTCAGATAATTAGGTTAATAGCTCGTTTAGAGAACCTTTTCATGATATGCTAATTTTTTTAGATAGGAATTTTGGGTTTTCATGAGCTGTATGCCAAAATCATCAATATTAAAACAATAAAAGGCTTGAACTACTTCAGTTGGTGTGTAATGAATCTAAAATATATGAAAGTCTAATGTTTATCAGTACATTACAGAAAATAATGAACTTTATCACAATATGCTAATTTTTTGAGAAGGACCTGTATATATGTATATATATACTAATTCATTTTTGTCAAACAATATTTCAGGAGCAATCATCATCTAGCGGGTCACAGGATGAAACGGAGAGGACACACTCCCAAATGGAGACAGTATGTATTTAGAAAATGGGGCATACTATACCCTAATACTAAATACTACTGCAACACTAGATAAAAAAAATATATATTATATTGTTTTATAGGAATTCAGCCAAAGACAACCTTCAACCGATGTGGGCAGGACAAGTACTCACGAGCCAAGACAGGTATACTTGAATAGCAATGGAAAGAGACGCTCATAAAGTTTACAACATAATAATTTCGAACCATTTCTATTAACTTTAGGAGGAGGCAGTCATTTCTCCTCCAGCAACAAGACCACGTGGCTCAGTTCCTAGGGGTCGTGGAAGGAGATCTATTCGCGGAGGTCATGCCCGTGGTTGCCGTGGGACTGTGAGTATATATTTGCTTCCGTTATAGATGTTCAATCTCTGCCACTCCAGTAGCGGTGAAACTACAACTCACACCATGTTCCATTCTTACATATGATGTTCCAAGAACACCTATGAAGTGTGCATCCTGGAAGAGTTTCACCACAGCTGGAGTGTTGGCGGTTTCACATCAAACTTCATTAATAATTATCACTGTCTATAGGGTTCCAGAAGCCACTCGGATGAGGATGTTCCAACAAACATCCATTTTGACCAGGAACTCCTCATCCATCTCGTGGAGGAGAGACCGGCACCAGTCCCAGCGGCTTCATGCGGACCACATAGCGACCCGGCGTCTGTGGTCTGAAATTTTTAGAGCCCTATTGGAAAACTGGGAGAATATGATTGACCGTCAACAACAGGCTTGTGGTGAGTTGACTACAGTGCCAACAGAACCTCTGATGTTATTTGCATGTATAATAAATAAGCGTTTTAATTCAATAGGGGAGATCATAGTGATTCGGTGGAGGTCAATGAGGGATCGCTTTATCCGCAACCTCCACACTGAAAGAAACCTTCCGAGCGGTTCCGAGTGGAGGAACAGTCGACCATACCGCTACGCTCCCCTGCTGCAGTTCCTGAGATGGTCTGCAGAAATGAGGCAGTAAGTAGTTTAATATTTTGTGATTACATTTTGCAAAGGGCCAAAACATTTTTTTTGTTTTTTCTCTTTGTAGGACTCACTCAAGCACTCTTCAGCCCCTGGAAGAGGACACAGAACAGGCTGCTGGAGCTTCTGTCAGGGAAAATCCTGTTCCAGAAACAAACAATCCCCTACCTGTTCCATCTGCCCCTATGGAAACTGCAGAACATCAAGTAGACAGTGCTTTTGCAGGAGTACATAGGAGGCGTGGAACAGGTAGGAGAATATTTGCGGAGCTAGAAGACCTAGCAAAAATTGTAAGGGACAATTTGAAGAGAGTAGAGGAAAACATGTTTAGGAATAAGGAGGAGCTTCTGAACCACATCCGGACGCTGGAGGGGGCGGGGTGGCTGGATCCCCTTACTCCTAATCAGAGTTTTATTTTAACTCTTGCTCCGTGGATGGATCGTCCGTCTGTCTCTGGAACAGAATTTTCAATGTTGGATGGCATTGACGCAAACAATGTTCAATTTTGTTCCTGCCAAGGAACTAAACCAGCAGGGGACGTAAAATATTCAGCAAAGCTGTCCCGCAAACGGATAATTGCCGTGGTTGAACGTGGACCAGTAGCATTTTCTTGTGCATTGTCTGAGACTGAGGGCCCAGATTCAAAACTCAATAGTGCATGTGTTTGGCAATAGTTATGAAGAATCACACAGGCTTTTATAACATCGTGAATAGAGTCTGTTTTCAATTGAATAGGTCTGGTGAATATTCTCCATCGGTTGGTCAGTATCCCAAATGCACATTCGACCATACGTCTTTGTGAGTCTGTAATTAAAGATTCTTTTACAATCATTTAGTCCACGGCTTGCATACGGCTTCAACAGATTTAAAAAAAATTCAGGGTGACGGCGAAGATCTTGATATCAAGTGGAGAACACTTCTCTTGCGCATCGTGCTGAGGTTATTGGATGAACCCAATATCTCCTTCTCTGGGATTGTAATTGCCTTTGTTTCCATTTCATCCTTAGGATAAAATAATCCAACGAAAAAAACTGATCAGCCGGCAGCATTTCAAGCTTGCAATCCCTAAACAGCCAGAACTGAAATTGTACAAGGACATATCCATGTATATATACTGTCTGAAAGTGGGAGAAAACTAATGAATAAAAAAAAAAAAAACGGATCCGTCAAAAATAGATGAATAACGGATAAGAACGGAATGAAAACGGATACATTATGTCCATTTTTTTAACGGATCCGCTTGGTCTATCCGTTAAATTAACGGAATATATGTTGTCAGTTGATGTCTGTTGGCTTTCCATTATTGTAATCATTTCCGTTATTTAGAACGGATTACAAATAGAACGGAAAGCCAAACGGTGATGTGAACAAAGCCTTATCCACTTCATTCTGTGTCCTCAGCTGTGTCATGTGACCAACCCTCCCAATGACACAATTTAAGGAAAAGTGTAACCGAAAAAAAATATAAGAGTTTATCAATTTGCTGCATCTTAAAGTTTTCTATTCACATAAAACTTACAAAGAAACGGTTATGTTCACCATCATGACAGTGCTTCTAAACTTCTCTTCATGTTTTTCTTTACATTTAGATTCCGGATAAAAGAGGGCTAATCTGTGAGAATGCAAGTCAGCAAAATGTGTTTTACTAGAAAAGGGAGTGTATAGCTTGTGACAGATTGTCTGTGCTCAGTCATTGATGCATTTCATATTTTTAACTTAAAAAAATACTTTATAGCAACAACTGATCTTGGAGACAACTATATGGTTGTCAAGGGTACTGCATCAACAGCATTTTAAACTGATAACGTTATATTGTGCATATGAACTTTCAGAGGCGTACATAGAGGAAAAGATACAGATGTACCATGGTTAGCACTCCCGCTGTTAACTCAAATTTCTTAAAGGGATTCTGTCACCTCTCATAACACAAATTCAGATTTTAAACCAGTCATGCTCCACAGATTACCTTGAATCGGCTTTGCTGTTCTATACTGTAATCCGTCCAGTAGTTTTGCTGAAAAACGACTTTTATAATTATGCTAATTAATCCTGAAGGTGCCCAGAGGGGCGTTATGTTCCACTTTGTGTGCCCAGTAACGCCCCCCTGCAGTGCCCAAAACGCCTTCCTCCTGAATCCCTAACCGCCCACAGCGTCTCATCCCTCTCCTCCCCCTCCCTGACGGCCAAGCGAAGTCTCGCGCAGACGCAGTACCTACTGAGGGCTGCGGCAGTGCGATTTGCTGGAGACTGAGGGAAGAGCGAGCATCGGATATCACTGGGCTCGGCGCATGCCCAGTGACGAATAGTGAGTTTCCAATCCTGTATAAGAGAGGTAAAAGTCGCAGTAACACCTGGGCATTTATGCCTATGGGACCAAAAGCACTATAGATTTGCATTTGGCTCCAGCATCTTCAGGTTCACTCTATGTATAAGTGCTATAATATGAAAATGTTTTTGAGACAATTTTTATTGATCTAGTGCCTATTCCACAATGTATCTTCTTTTGTAACTATATCTCCATTTCTTCCTAGTTTTCTGCTTTTCTTTTGCAATTTGCTTATAGCATTTTTCTGACCAGTTTTGTAGCAGGTCTGCATAAACTAACATGGAATACAGCACGAGAACCCGCTAAATCAAACATTCTTTAAAATCACCATCACCATAGCATTACACATTGTACGGTATATACCGTGTTTCTCCGAAAATAAGACAGGGTCTTATATTATTTTTTTCTCCGAAAAAAAGGTTAGGGCTTATTATTGGTGTAGGGCTTATTTTGGCTCCATGAACATATTTTATATAGACACATGCCAATTATAGAACAGTCCATGGACAGTGTTTATATTAAATATGACTATAACCCGCCCTCATCCATAGGAATGCACCCATATACTGAAGTACATGGGTGCATTCCTATGGAGGAGGGGGGTTATAGTCATATTTGCCACACATTTTTAATTCTGGTACCGTAAATTGTCCCTGAGCAATCCTTACCCAAGGGACCTAGGCAGCAATCTATGGTACCAGGGAGAGCAGATACAGCACGGGAGAAATGTAGGGAGCTCTTCCAGGGAGCAGAGAGGAGAAGGAGATCCTCCTGCTGCCTCCTTCATGTAAGTAAGAACGTGCAAGCTGGCGGCAGTACAGGGCATACAGAGAAGCCGCCAGCACACCCAACGTGAAAGTGAAGGGAAGCGCAGGTGCTGCTTAGTGCCGCAATGTATGCACGGGCTGGCGGCTTCACTGAAGGCTAATTCACTGAAGCCTGTGCTGCCCGCCCACCTGCCCACAGTTTCATGGCAGCTCAGGAGCCATTAGTGAGCAGCCTGCACATTTACCCCACCTTCCCTTTATATAAAATAAAATACGGCAGTATCTAGGGCTTATTTTTGGAGTAGGGCTTATATCTTAAGCCTACTCCAAAAACCCAGCAAAATAGCGCTAGGGCTTATTTTCGGGGAAACACGATATTAAGGCACTTGTATGTTTCTATATCATTGTTTTAATTTTATTGACTTCTTATTGTGGTGTATTATAAAATGATATCATATGAAGTACTCAGTCTAATAAGGCATTATAGTTCGATAATCTTATACAATTGCTTCATTTAATCCATTTGTGGAAAATAGTGAAAACAACGGGGAGAGCAACAGATTTATATGGAAATCTCAAGAAATTAGAAATTTCCATTATGTCTACTATCCATTGAGTAATTGGGAAATTTTAATAATGGAAACATGCATTCTAAACATTTGTCCAATAGTCTATGTATTCTATATATTTTTTAAATTTACAAACATATTTAAAATATAATGAGTGACTTGATGCAAACCCTTAGAATATTACAATTTGCCTTTGTGATTTCTCTGTCTATGTATCCAGGAAACAGAAGCAGTTAAAGACGTTGTATCCTCTTGAGTATGCAGGAACTCTTTTATCTTAGGCCACATGTGACACATATAGTGCGTTTTCTTTATTGTAAAGTGGAATCAGAGCTGCAGCTTCTCAACTTGTTTGTAGAACTTACAATGAAACTGATACCTTTTTTTTTTTTCATTCCGATGTCACTACAGGTAGAGCTGAGTAAAGGGATTACCTTGGTATTGCTGACCTGCACTCATTGTGTGAAAGGAGAATTAATGGAGTAATTTAAACCCAATAGAGATAACAAACAACAATGTGTGGAATAACATTGGCTGCTGCCATTTCCCATGAAGTCTCTAAACACTTTTAATGCGTTACCTGTTCTTTAATGTATAATGGCAGCAGAGCTACAGCAATGCTGTGTTCACATTTCATTAGGTGAACACGTTTCGCATATTTGCTGGGATAGCTGCCAATACATAGAGAAAACATACCCATGTACCCTGATTTAACTGACCAAAATACCAAAACAGTGGTCTTTTAGCCTTCAACTCGTAGGTGGATGAATACCTTTTATTTTTACTGAATAAAATAGCACAATGGACTGCGCATTGCTATACAGTAGGCCAATTAAAAAATTAAAAAATAATTTTTAACATTGTGGTGGATGGGAACTTATGCCACTTTATAACTATACACTGGCATATATCATAGCAGTGGCATACGTATCATGGAGCCAGACCATACGACGCAACTGCTATGGAGAAGGGGGGATCCGACAAATAACTGGCTAGAGGCTAGTCCTCAAAACTTTCCCAGGTACTAATAGTATATTCCAGTACTCAAATACACCCAGGACATACAGTAGGTCCAAATTGTGTAACAGTCGACCTTAGCAGGTAGCAATAATTCAAGCAAGTAGGAACTAACCAAAAGATGAGTGGAACAGGATAGTGAAGATAAACAAATGGATGGTGACAATAATAGTCAACTCGTGAAACAAACCGATGACATTATGGTGATGGATAAATGATCCTGATTCTAGTTTTTCCTGAATCTATCCCTGAACACTAACCCTCATACCAGACACCACTGACTTTCACTTCTCATAAAAATATCTCTATGAAAAACCTTAATTTGCAATATTGACCCAGACGTGAACAACAGAAGTACTAAGACCCAGATAAACTGAAACCAAACTGAGAAGAGCTCAACTGGAATAAAGACAAGACAGATTAAAACCCGAAGAAACTAAACATAAACTAGAATAACCAGAGGAAGAAAATGGC
This sequence comes from Bufo gargarizans, assembly GCF_014858855.1. Classification (NCBI taxonomy): domain Eukaryota; kingdom Metazoa; phylum Chordata; class Amphibia; order Anura; family Bufonidae; genus Bufo; species Bufo gargarizans. The sequence continues at coordinate 438,238,292 of NC_058083.1, read as the reverse complement.
ACAACTAGGGGACAACTAGGCAAGAAATGAGAAGCAATACTAGAAATTGTACTAGGATACTAGATTTAAACACACAGGGGGACATTTATCAAGACAGGGATTTATTAACAGGCCTTGTACATTTGGCACATCCTCTAGAAGGCTATGTGTCAGACTGAAATATATGGCAGAAAATTGGCGTAAATGAAGATAAATCAGGAAAAAGTGCAGGCCACGCTAGTGGCCAGGACCACAGTAGTACACATAGGTGCACATGCTCTGCAGCTCCCACTCTGGTCATCTTGTAGCTGCTCTGCATCATTGGCCATAACCACTGGAAACAAGCAGTGTATAATGCGATGGAAAAATTAATCAAGCCTGCAAAAGAATTAATATGGACAATCACAATATTTTAATAAATGCCTTGCATTATCTTTGTCTGCATGATAAATGCCATTTGTTGAAGTGAGATAACGCCTTGAGGTAACATTAACGGGGATCCAGAAATGAAGGCAGACCATGTAGCTACTATGGGGCCCATGGGGGGAGGAGGCCCAGCCATGGGAAAAAAGGCAGCGCTTCCAAATTACACTTCATACAGACTCCCATCACATCCCAAGTCCCTGCCTGGGGCTCGGGCCCTGCCTTCCAGCTCCCTGTTCCCATTGTGCTGAGATCAGAACTCTTTTCTTACACTGACTGCTACACTCTGCCACAGTGATATCTGGCTACCACACAGTGATTAAAATTAACTGCCTGGCACAATTTCAAAAAAAAAGTTGATGGGGGCTGGGGCCCAAGACTGTGGATGGAGAGAGGGTTGGGGTTGGGAAGCAGCAGCATGCACAGTTCAGAGGGGTATGGAACACTGTATAATATGCATCGGCAGGTAAAGTTCATGGGTGGTATGGTACATGATATAATAAGCATCAGTATGCACAGTTCATTGGAGAATATGGCACACCATATAATATACAACAACAGCCACAGTTCATGAGGCAGGGGTATGGCATACTATATAATATGCAGTGGCAGGCACATTTCATGTGGTGAAGAACATGGCATACAATATATTATGCAGCAGCAGGCACTGTTCATGGAGAGTATGGCACACTATATAATACACAGCAGCATGCACAATTCATGGTGTGGGGGTATGACACACTACATAATACCCCACAGCAGGCACAGTTTATGGGGGGGGGGGGGGTATGCCACATTATATAATATGTAGCAGCAGGGACAGTTCATGGAAGGATATGGCACGCTATTTAACATGCAGCAGGAGGCACATTTTATGGGGCAGAGGTGTGGCATACTATATAATAAGCAGCAGGGAGAGTTCCTAGGGGATATGGCGAACTATTTAATAGGCAGCAGCAAGCACAGTTCATGGAACAGATGAAAGGGGCATGGGTGGGAAGTGGGAAGAACCAGGGACAGTTAGTGGGAGGGGCTAGGTATGAGGCATGGGAGCCCAATTTAGATTCTTGCTATGGAGCCCCATAATTTCCCTGGCTATAGCTAGATAATCTAGATAATTGCAAAGTCAAGTGCTCAGAAAAACATGCAGTATAAGTAATATATAAATTACATAGGAGAATCCAAACCTTTCAGTAACAGGAAGACATTTCTGGAGTAGCCTTCCAAAAGTTAAAAGGCACATTTGTCCTATATTAACATTAGGGCATGTTGGCTGGTTCCAATCTGTATTTGCTAGAATACATCTGTTTTTATCTCTAATTTAGTTTACATCTGGCAAATGCTTTCCTTCTATATTACTCACGGGAATGTAACAAGCCAATCTATGTGCAGTATATATTTCTATGTTAAAGAATTATACATGTAATAACTATAAAACATCCTGGGTGGAATATAGAAACATTTCTCCATACATAGGTTTTGGCAAAATCTCTTAACAGTTTGAAAAGTTTCCACAAAATCAATAATAGTATTAATTTTAGTCTCTGTTCAATGCGCATATCTGTCATACAGTTGCATATATTGACCATTGATTCCTACTGGAGCAAACAATATGTATTTCACAGTATATTTTGTACTGAAAACCATAATTGACTAACACACTTTTTTGGCCAAATATAGAATAGAATGTTAAAGTGAGGAAAATGTGTTTCTAGGGGAAGATGCAACCACAAAATGTAAACCATATTTTGAATAGCTGACTTCCCAGTAGAGTATAATGATAGGAATATAAACTGCGACTTCCATACAATATTATTATATTTTAAATAATTTTATGTCAAATGTGTCCCTCTTCAGCACTTGCTATTTGTGCATCAGTGGAAAGCACCTCTTTTAAGTGTCCATACATTGGATTTGAATAAAGAAACATTTGATTTGAATTGAGAGTTTTAGTGAGTTTTAGATTGTGTTAAATAATCTACTCATAGCAGCTAAAATGTCTTGAGCAGCTAGAAACATTTTCCTGATCCTCTGTTCAAAAGATTACCCCAGAACTCATCTGAACATTTCCTAATTTTAGTTTGTATACTAAATCCTGCTTTCAGTACCCGGTCACAATACTCATTCCACACATCCTGCATCCTGTTCCTAGGATCTTGAGTCCCTTTGTATCCTGAAAGGCCTCCATTCATACCATTCCTGAGCCTCCTGGCATGACAAACAGTTTCCCAATTTTGATTCCAAAGTTAAAGAGGACCTGCCACCTCGCCTGACATGTCTTCTTCAGTAACTTTTTGCATTTCAGAATTTTGTGTTGTGCCATTCCTTTCTTATTCCTTCTAGAAGTTTAGAATTAATGTCTAGCAGTTTGAAATAAAGGCACAACACAAAAATGAACATACGAATAGATGTTCCTGAATTGCTATAACATGGTAAATGCAAAAAGTTACTAAAATAGACATGTCAGGACAGGGGTGAATTGGCCACAGGCCTTACAGGGAAACTTCCCAGTGGGATGATGCCCAAGGGGCCACCTGCCAAGTAAATAATGATCTGATGCTCCCCTCCCGACTCTTGAATATAGATGTATTGCCATCCTGAGGCAACTGGAGAAGGTCCTGGCCACCACAAAGGGGCAGTTACTGGGGAGGTATTTTGTGTTGCTTGGGAATTATTTAGTGATGCGCTGTGGTATTTGATTCTGCTGGGGCAATATATTGTGCTGCACTGTGGTATTTGGCTCTACTGGTAATGCTGGTCCTGACAACTTGTGTTGGCCCTGCTTTCTGTCAATTTGGACCTGCTTACAATATGGAGCCATTTTAGATTTTTCCAGGGCCACTTTAAGCTCCCAGTCTGCCCCTGTGTCAGGAGAGGTAACAGTTGTTCTTAAATGCATTTCTAAAAATTCATGGATCTAGAGCGAAGCAGGAAAGAGACCCCTGACAGTTTTTTACTCAAAACAAGTCAACTGAAAGTTGTAGATGACATGAAGGGCCTATGTTTTTTTTTAAGTGGAATCATTTGACAATGCTGTTATACACCTGTTACAGCTTCCCATGCTATCCTTTTGATTCCCTCTTACAACATCTAACTTATACATCAGTGCTGGTGGCCACACATGCCCAGTAGCTCATCTCTTTTCCCGAATCCTCTGGTGGAATGATTCCTATAATTGTACTGGCCAGCCATTAAGAGTTGGCCCGACATAGGCAAATTCTGTTTACCAGCACAGTAGGAGGACATTCTGAACTGAAAAGAACACCAGGGGGCGCCATAACAAGTATACTTAATCAACATTTAGACACAGGAATGCTTTTGTTAAATGGTTACAATTCAAAAATGGTTTTGCTTTGAGTGATCTTACAGCTAAATGATCAGCTAAGTAATTATTTGCAGACCAGATTCTGACAAATGATGAAATTGTGTTAGGGAAACAATGTCTTACATACAAACATTTTATATTACAGTAGTTTTTGTTTTTAATTCTAGTTTGCACAATGTGGTGTCTCAAGGATGACTTGGTTGTTTCATTTATATCCCTTTTATTGGTATAACGGGTGGTTTCAATTAGACTGGGATTTATTGTCAATGTTATCTATGGGGTTTTGAATAGTGTTCTGGGCACTGTATTTTTTTTCTGTTGCTGCTAAAGTTTTCACAGAGCATAAACTTTTGGGATTATCTGAGTTTTTTAAGAGAAGAATAAAAAAGGACATAATCATGTAGTACTTTGTAGATGCAAAATGATTGTTATTTACAAATGTTTTTGTTTTTTATTCCAGTTTCTACAATGTGGTGTCTCAGTAATGACTTAGTTGTTTCATTTATTTCCCTTTCATTGGTATAATGGGTGTTTTTAATTAGACTGGCATTTCATGCTAAGTTATCATTGTCATTGTTATCTATGGGTTTTGAATTGTGTTCTGGTAACTGTAAAAGTTTCTGTTGCTGCTGAAGTTTTCACAGAGCATATCTTTTGGGATTAACTGAGTTTTTTTAAGAGAAGAGAAAAATACATAATTTTAGAACACTAATGAAAAATATAGTAAAACACTCATGTAGTAGATGCAAAGTCAGTATTACATATACTTTAAGGCATTCAGAGATTTGACTTTTCACTGTACTCCATTTTTGCTTTAGCACTATATGGATTTGTGGTCAGATCAGGCCCACAGTAGACCTGCAACCGAGATACCCTTTTTATATTTGATATACTAGAAGTAAAAGCAGTACTTTATAGGATAGTGCACATGTAAAAAGTGGGGAATAGGCTGATACAACATGTCTGGAATTCTTCCTTCAGGTTTACTGTCGAATAATTATAGTGAATAAACAATGTTCAGGACAGCAATTCCATCAGAACTAGCCAGATTTCAGAATCTTCAAGTATAGTAGTTCATTAATGTTCTGCTTAAAATGTAATGCCCTTTAGGCTTATATCTAGTTTAAAAGGATCTAGGATGAAGAAGAACGAATTGATTCTAAATGATTCAGATACATTACAAATTTCACAGAAATTTATCTGCCAAAGTAATTCAAAATTTTGTCAATTTGCTTAAGATGACTTGTGCAAAAATGGTGCACAGTGCCATTTTACTGTGAAAATTGGTGGGGAAAACAGGAGGGACGATGAATATGAAGGATCACATGACCCTTGTCGTTGCTGTAGTACTGCAATCACTAGCAGCACCAGCCGTCTGGCTAGTAGTAGTAGCAGCAGCAGGCTACAGTTTCCCCTCGCTTTTGATTGGCACCACATAACTATTGAGGACAAAGAAGATGACATTGTAGACTGGATGGCTCACTTCTCCTCTCAGTCACAGCAGGATAATGTTGATGTCTCCATTGTGCATCAGACCGTACCTCCTGCTCCTCCTCTTTGCTGCCCAAGAAATGTCTTTCACTTGGAACCTGCTTTTTTTTCTAAGAAGAAGCAACAAAACCCTACCATGCACTATGGAAGATACTCAAAAGAGTGTCCCTGTTGATGATTTGTGTGAGAACAGTCAGCATTTGGACTGCCATGAGGAGGAGTTTAAGGAGGAGGTGGGGACCCCTTGCATAGCTGTGTTGGAGGTAGTGGTAGAATTATTGACATTTTTAGCTATAGTGGTGGTAGCGGTCATGATAACACTAGTGAGAGTGGCACTAGAGACAAATACAGAGCAGAAAATTGGGAGGGGTTCAATTTTCCATATCAACAATTCCATATCACAGTCTGATAAAAGTGGCTTGGAAGGTTTGAACTACGATGATGATTGAGTGTTAGACAGGGCCTGGGAGCCGGATTGGTGTGGTGAGGAATAGGTGACATTAGAGGACAAGGGTAGTGACCGCGGAAAAAAAAGAGCAAAGGCAATATATTGCCAGAACCTCCAAAACAAACTGCCAGGAAGAGATATGCTTCTATTATGGTCAGCTTGGGAACTTGTAATGCAACTGATACTGTTGGCACAGGCTCAAAATGTGCAGGACCTAACCAAACTTGGCTACTGGTAGCTCTGTGCAGGGACCTCCTGCCTGGCAGGTTTTATCCACAAGGCCGGTGTCCTGCCCTGCTCAGGTCATGTGCAGAGGTCTGCTAGGTTAGCAGCACATGTGTAGCCTTTTGTTATTGTTTTGCATTTGAGCTGTATCCGCCTCCCTTCAGGTGCACTGGGTGGGGTCGTTGGTATGAGTTTAAATTACCCCCACTCCCAGTGTCCTGTGCGGGTTATAGCTTCTGTCTTGTTCAGAGAAAGGAAGGAGGGAAGTATTGCTTTTCCTGCTCAGTACAAGATAAGTTGGTTTTGTTTTCTTGTGATTGTCTGTCTAGGCAGTTAGAGAGACGCCTGCACCCTTCAGGTCCTGAGAGAGCAGGCTGCCTCTTTCCCCCCTTTCACCATCTTAGGTATTTTAGGGAATCTTCAGCCTAGGCACGAGGACACATTCATTCCCACCTTCAGGGTCTGAATGTGGGCATAGAAGTCTAGGGAGAGCTGGAAGGGATTTGTCAGGAGGTGACCTTTATCCCCAGCTTCTTTCCTAGACATTTGTTTTGTTGTATTCTGTGTATCTTGTATCCTGTACAGCGTGACAGCCAGCACACAAAACTACTGTTACATGCAAGCAGTACAGTATCCTTGACATCCTCATCAGCTGCTTCTCCTGCTCAGACTTCTCCTCATTTTTGCCTCCACTCCACCGTAAGATATCCATAATGTAATGTGTGATCATGAGAAAACTATTTGCAACCAATAATTAGCTTGTGTGCAAGCTTAACTCCCACCTGGCCAAGTTACTGGCAGTGCAGTCACTGCCATGCCACTCAGTAGATTCTGCTGCAGTTAAGCAACTGATGGCTTGTGCTTAGTAATGGAATATACATATTTGCCATTTTTTCTCCAAACAAGTCATCCCTGCCTTGTATTATCAAGTGACAGAAATTGTGGGCCACTCTTTGCAATGGTCACTGTCTGGCAAAGGGCACGCCACCATGGACACCCACATGGACAAAGTTCTATGGAGGAGGAAGTGGAGGGGATGAGAATCTACCACTGGAGGAGGAGGAGGAGGAGGAGAAGAAGAAGGAATTGGTGGTGGAGAAGCAGGAGGATGATGATGATTACACTGAACATGATGACCAATCATCGCAGCAGGAGGACAGAGGTGGAAATAACAGTCCTTGGACACACTAGTGAACATCGCAACTGTATACTTGCTTGCATAATGATAGGCATATTGTAAGTGTAATGCTCCAACGGGTGTGGACCCGCTGTGCCACTTACCGGTTTGGCTTGGGCCAAATTTGGGAGCGGAATCTAAGTGTTCCCCTGGTTTTCACCCTTTATCCCGCTCCAAGATGCGGAAGCTGGTCTTAGCTGCAGGGGAGACACAAGGTCGCTACCGCAAGAGTGATCCCGGTTAAGTGCAGCTGGCCGAGCAGGCCAGAATGCCCCAGTGCAAGCATTGGGGATACAGGCAGGTGGAGCGAGCTGTCGCTGGATGGAAGAAGCGCAGCATCAGAGTCAGATGAAGCAGAGCTGAGTTAGTGATTAAGCAGACTGGAGCTGTTAGAATAGCAGAGCTGAGTAGCTCAGGTGCAACAGGTGTAACAAGCTGAACAGCAGACAGAGGCGTGGTCAACAATACGAATCATACACTTTAGAGCAGCGAGGTACAGGAGGATAAGGCAGAGACGAGGTCAGAATACAGGCTAAGGTTGGAAGCAGGATAACAACACAGGAACTACGAGCTGGAACCTTCGCTGTAGAAAACTACAATATTGCTCAGGCATCACAGGAAGGGGGAAGCACCCTTATAAAGGTGGTGCCTGCCCTGGATTGGAGAGAAGGCGGAATCAGGGGCGTGCACTAACCCTTAAAGAAACAGGACGCGTGCGGCTCCTACAAAGTGCAACAGAAGCTGTCGCCACCTGCGACAGTGCAGGAAAGTGGGTCCTGAGCCTGCAGCGGAGAGGAGGAGCCTTGTGTGCAGTTTGACTGAGGTACATAGCAGGATGCGCTGTACGCTGGCAGCTGCCAGCTGCCATTGTTACAGTAAGCATCAAGCAATCTGATGGTCACTGGATAACCATGCTTTTAGACCCTCATTATCAAAGAAAAATAGGATAATGTTATCCTGTTTCCAAAAGGGAGGCCAGATAGCTTTATAACCGGAAATACACAGTTTGTTGCAACTTTTGGTGAGCAAACACCTTACACCCACATGTTTGACCGGGAAGCCCTTTTCTGCCCCCCGCCGAGTCACCCACCTCCCACTGACTCTGCTGCAATAAGCAGTAGAAGACATAGCAGCCAATTCAGTATCATGAACATGATAGAAAAGTTTTTTCAATTGTCGTACCAGGCTGACGCAAATAAGAAAATGGAGACGTATCGCCTGAACTAGCAGGCTCAGTCCTACCTGGACTGTGGCCTTTCCCCAGTACATACAGTGTTCCCTGACCTCATTGACGTCTGGGCAGGCAGATAAGAACAGCAGCTGAAACTGGCCAAGTTTGCTTTCTCTGTACTGTCTTGTCCAGCCTCTAGTGTCATCTCAGAGATGGGTTTCAGCATGCCAGGTGGCGTCATCTCACCCAAATGGACAAATTTGTCCTCCTCAAGTGTACAAAACATCATTTTTGTCAAAATGAATGAGGCATCGATCAGTGAAGATTTTCACACACCTCCAGCTGAGGCCAATGAATAGATCTGCTATTGCTGAGTATGGTTATTTATCGCCAAAACCATCACGCCACTGTTACTTTATGCCTGCCTACTATCATGTCTCAAGCTGTATGGCTACTTCTGCTGTCTCCACTTCTACTCCCTGCTGCTAATCCCCCTACTGCCACATTACCGCTACTGCCATTACTATTACCCTTAGACAGCTGACATTTCTATTAATCTACTTCCCCTACAAAGCCACATACACATCTACCCCCTTGTCTACTTCATGTTGTTCCACTACTGCTGCTGCTACTATTGGGGCCACATGCCACTATTACTCTACCCTTTTCAATTCCACACTGTTCTGCTACTGTTCCCAATTAAAAGGGAGAACTTTAGTAGGCTTTTTTTTAGAAAAATGTACTGTTTCTTCTAACAATTAACACTTGTTCTTATATAAATATGGGCGGGCATTCTGCCCCCGTAAAGACATAATATTTGGAAAGGTGTTCACAATATTCATATGATGCATATCTTAATTTGGCTGGTATGAGAAAAGATTAGCATTCTTTTCTGTTTTGGAGGAAAAGTTAATGTAAATATCTTTATCAAAAACATATCAAAAAACAAAATCCTGTCTAATGCCACAAGAATTAAGATATGCAGATTTGCTTCCTAGAAACCAAGTGTTGCCTTACTCAATACTCATGCATTTTTCTGGTCACCCTAATGATAGAGCACCCCATAGAGTACCTCACAAGGCCAATCAACCAAGCAAGGAAAATTTCTCTTGAGACACTCTGGTTCTGTTGTCCTTCTAGAAAGAGAACTAGCTTGCATGTTTAGTTAAGAGAAGTGCAATGTTGGTGGCATGCTCTAGTTTTCTTGTCTCACTTTCAGTTGAATGTTACTTTTGGGGGGTCTCTCTCTGTTTCATCTGAAATTAATTATAAAATAGAATTGCATATTCTTAAAGGGTTTGTCTGCTTTTACTATACTGATGATCTATCATCAGGTGAATAGGAAGGAGCTGTCCCATTATAGTGAATGAGGACAGTGGAGCTTCAATTTCACCTGTTCACTGCTCCACAGCAAGCAAGTAAACAGTGAGGAGAATACATCTCTCTCTCATCGATTTTTTTAAAAAAAATTGTCAAACCTTAACCAAATCTTGAAAAGTTTGCTAGTCTCTACCAAATTTAGGGAAATAATTGAGAATGTGACATTCAAAAATAATGTCTATGTAATAAGGTCTCATCTTGTGAGCTTTTAATCATTGATCTCCACTAAATTTAGGGGAATAAATGAAATTGTGACATTCATAAATCTAACTAGAGCTATAAATTTAGCACTAAAAACCTTATTGTCAATGAGGATATTATTATCAGAAGTGCCAACAAGAGGGGAGTGTGGATCTACCTGTCACCGCCACTTCTGTGAGAAGGTCTGTTAGATGTTCTTCTCTACCTGCATGAAGTTCTTTGTTTTGGTTTCACTATGTCATCTCCTTTCCTTCTCCCAGCTGTCACCTATTTACACTAATTGTCTCCCTTTATATTCCCCCCCATACTGCCTCACTTTGTGGTTTATACTTCTTCCTGGATTGTGTTCACTGCTGGAGACTCAGATAAGTCTGTTTCCTTTATTTGTGTTTCCTTGCTGGCTTGATTCTAGGTGACCCTGACTCCGTCCGTATTAAGTGCAGGGAGCCGTTGGTCGTGTCCCCTCACTATTATAGGGTTTTCAGGTGTCACATAGTATGAGGTACGTGGACATGCAATTGTCTACCATAAAGACCTTTGCATGGGCATAGCAGTCAGGGAGAGCTCTAGGGGTTTTATAGGGCTCACCCATATGCTCCTTAGTTTGGGATCAAGCCAGTCGGATGTTTATTTATAAGTTCCAGCTTTCTGCAACACCATCCGTGACACTACCTGAAGAAAGCCCACTGTATAGTCGCAGATATTATTATAGCCATCTTCATACAGACCCTTCCTATACCTTCGAAAGAAGAATTTAGAATATTGATCTTTGGTGCCTACACTCAAGGTGTTATCATCAAGAAAGAAGGGATTACCTCATTTTAGAAAATCCCAAAATCATAATATATTTTATCACCACTGTTAAATCCATAGAGATAAATATAATTCTCCAGGATAGCCAATTATAGCCATTAGAAACAGACTTAACACAGCTAAAGTTGCCAGCAAATGTCTTAAGTATAGTGCATCTGCAGTACCCCAGAACAGAGTACTTGTAAACTGTTCTTGTTATATATTATTATGCTGTCTTATTTAATGCCATTTTATATGTTATTGTAACATACCCAACTTAGACTTTGTATAGCTCGGTCAGGGTTAATGATCCTGACTTAGTCCATGTAGGAAGTTAGGTGAGGATTCTGGATCTGCTTCTAGCTCAGTTTAGTGTTATCTAGAGTTAGAGGTGGAAGTGAGAGCTGTGAGATGTGCTCTGCTCCACATAGGACTGGACCAAAGTTACAGAGCATCACCTTCTCTGCAGACTATCTACTTTAAAATGAAAGACCTCACCATTTCTACGGTATTCCAGAATGAGAGGGAGAGATAAAGAAAATAATCAAGAAGGTTCAGAATCTGCATGGATGAGCACTGGATTCAGTCAGTAAGGTATTTTGCTGATAAAAGCTGATAGACTGCTGCAAGAGGGACATTGCTGATAGTGTTGAGCACGAATATTCGAAAAGCAAATTTTTATTTAGAATATCGCCACTTCGAGAATCTGGAATCTTGACTTCAGATGGAAAAAATGACAAATATTCTAAAAAACAAATATATAGCACTATATTCAATAGTGCTATATATTAGTTTTTGACCCACTCTTGTATTGATCGTGTAATAGTCACATATAACGCGATCATTACCTTGCCGATTTTCGAGTAAAAAAAAAAGAGTCTAGAATATAACGAGTATTCAAATTCATTAATATTAGACGAATATTCGCGAAATATCACAAATTTGAATATGACCCCTGCCGCTCATCACTAATTGCTGATACACCGTTCACACTTAGACATGGTTTGGCCAACCATATCTTTAACCCTGTATCCCTCAGTTGGAAACTACAACCATCATTGCAAGAGCAATATTGCCATCCATAGATGGCATAGAGAGACTCTGGGAAGATACAGAGGAAAAAGTACTAAACTTCCCTCTCATACTAAAATCCATACTTTTTGCTATCTGAGAGGGTTTGCATGGTGAATTATTTGGAACTGTGTTTCGATACCACTGGATGTACTACAACTCTCATTTTGCACTTTAGTAAAGAGAGACTTTACTTTATACAACTGGCCTGGTTGCTGACTCCTGCTCCACATGCCAGCCAATGCACCCTACACCTCCTGCCTAACACCTGCACTAAACCACAACATCAAGAGAACCCCTAACTCTATCAGTGATGATCCTCAACATCAGTGTTATGAGGGTTAGTGTGAGAATTGCCACTGTGATTGACTTTTAAAGACAGAGCCACTACAACTCCCATCCTCCACTCCACTCCTCAAAGGCTTGTGGCATATCAAGGCATGCCATGCTGGCACATGATTCACATTTTGAGATTTTCTCTATTATCTCTATTAAACAAATCCATGAGCATATACCAAATAGGTATTACACTATGTATATAGATTATGCCAATCTGTAGAAAAAGAAAATGGATAACACATCCACTTGCATTGATCTATATGTTCTCGGCATCATTTATATACTGTACACTTTGTATATGTTTTGATCAAATTGCATAAGCCCACTCACTAAATCAAGGTGTCCTCTTTCAAGTTGGTCCCAACTCTACTTTGGCACAGCACCACTGCAAAACAGCACCAGCAGACAGCAAAACCCAGCAGCCCAACAATACCCTGCTGTGGAGCCAAACCACCCTGGGTCCAGCACCGGCACCGTAGAAATACCAGCCACCATGCAATACTGCCTAGACTAAAAATTAGACTGAGACCAAGTAAGTATTAACACTAATGCAGACTCCTGCTAGTTAAAAACAACTGGTTTGAATTAAAGAAGTGCTGATACCATGAAAAATTAAAAAGACAGAGCTGCAATTATTCCAGTTTTTTTAAAAAGAGAATGGACTGCGCATCCAGAAGCATTGATCTATTGCTTCTCAGTGTAGTTTATAAACATCTACACATAGCACTTTGTATTCCTTTTGATCAAAATGCACAGGCCCACTCATCATATCAAGGAGACATAGAGAGGAGAGCTTTTCAGATCTATTCTCATTGTGTGGTTCTGCATGGTAGCTCTTGCTGTGGTGTGCATGTGGCCTGGTGAGGCCCAGTGCCATGGGGGCTTAGCCTCACAGCCATGGTGTTGTTGGGCTTCTAGGTCTCCACGCTTACAGATGGGTCAATATAGAAAACTGGACAACCCCTAAAATACTTGCCTTTCAGCTGTACACTCTTTTTATAATGAATTTGTTAATGTATACTTCGAATTCGGGCATATCAATCAACTCCGTCTGTTCATACATACTCCAAATAATTCTTTCTTTTTGATCCTTTTAAATTTTAAAAGAAACTAGGTCTCTCTCTATCTCTCTCTTCTACCAATTATGCATTCTTATTGTCATTCCTCAATAAATAAACATCTATAAATGTACAACACAGCCGTGTTCAAATGTAAAACATACCAAATCTTTATTGTTACATACAAAACATAATAATAAAAAACATATATATGGCAATGAAGACACCGGAATAACACTGGACTGCTGGTAATGTAGCAATATAATAAATGCAGTAAATCCCATCTACCCCTGACAAGTGCCAAGTAGGTATCAAGTCAATAGGTAATAATAAAGTGCAAAGTGCATGAAAATGGGGATAAACGTGGGAAAAATAGCTGCTCAATAAATACAGATTAGTAAATCCTGACCCCGACGCGCTTTTCGCTGTCGCTTCTTCAGGGGTTAAACATGGATGGTGCTTCTAAGTCTTATATACCTCTTTAATTAGTCAGACGCCCTACACATGCGGTGGAATAGAATATCCTGTGACGCAAACAGGAAGTGACATCAGTCACCTGATACAACCATATGTCACTTCCGGTGCAGTTCCGCTAACAAGCACCCAAGGCAACGATAATGTAAAACAAGATTACATTATACCTAGGGCATAATGTAGTTGTCAAGGAGATGATCAATCTTTTCCTAAACAGGAAAATCGAAGTATGGAGCGATGTCAGATACATGTACATATACTCGGCATTGCCATACGCCCATAGGAAACCCCGCCTACAGTCATGTGAGCGCTCATGCTCCAATCGCGTTGAGCCACATCACTGTTGGTCATCAGTGCATATACTCATCATTGCCTTCCGCCCATTCCTGTGTCTTCATTGCCATATATATGTTTTTTATTATTATGGTTTTGTATGTAACAATAAAGATTTGATATGTTTTACATTTGAACACGGCTGTGTTGTACATTTATAGGTGTTTATTCATTTCTATCTTTAGCTCATAGCCATTACTGCCTTTGGGTGTTAATTTTGATTGGTGTTGTGTGTGTTATTGTCATTCCTGTCTACTCTCTGAGGATCGGGAATTCTCTAAGCCCCGAAATGCATTATATTTTATAAAGAAGATTAATAAACTACTATATTTGAAGATTCAGACTTCTGATAAGTTCTGCTTGGGAGCACCGTGGTGAACATTGTCTATTCGCAACCAATATCCTTTTTATCTTGGTATACTGTTCCTCTGTGTTCTTAGGCATCACTATAAAAGATTATATGCAACCTTTTTCATACATTTAAAACTATTTTAAAGACAGAATTTATTATAAAATTATGCAATAGTAGTGGAATACCTGCAATATAAACAGGCGGTCATAGCGACATAATTCTTGTATAAAAGGTGTTGACATGATTAGTAATTCCACAAACTGTAATTTCATCATATCATACATAGGGTTTATCCATAAATTTCATTACATATCATCATTGTACTTTATATTACATTAGTACATCAGGAGAATGACCACCAGGGGGCTATTGCAACACACAAAATGATAGGAGACAAAAAGTGTAGTGAAAACAAATAGAATGTCTACAGTTATTTCACAATAATTACATCGCATCTGTCAAGGTGAAAATAAAAAAATCCAAACAAAACAAGCATAGGACCATCCTGGCGGCAAACAAGGACCAAGGTAGGTTAAGTGACTAGTGTTGGTCCATTTTACTAAGAAAAAAAGAGAATTCACTTCAACTCTCAAAAAATGTTCTGGGCTTCTCAGTTTGCTTCGAAGCCTGAAGGTTGTTTAGCGCCAATTACTCCTTGGTATAAAACATCATACTTGTTACACTGACATGTCATGGATGAGAAATTGCTTTGGCATGTTTGGTATTTTACCATAATTTGTACAATATTTAATGGAGTTTGTTTGCTTATTGTGT
Source organism: Bufo gargarizans (assembly GCF_014858855.1). Classification (NCBI taxonomy): domain Eukaryota; kingdom Metazoa; phylum Chordata; class Amphibia; order Anura; family Bufonidae; genus Bufo; species Bufo gargarizans. Next base: position 438,223,279 of record NC_058083.1, on the reverse strand, counting down.
ATATCAGTGGCTTTTAGTCTTGGAAAGCAGGTCATTTTATGAAACTTGTACATGTTTCATTTGGAGCATCACACATTACTAAAATTTCCAACATTCATGAACTGAAATTAGAGAAAGTTAGATCTCAATCAAATGTAGATTGAGATAAGTTTGAAAAAGAATGGTTCTTTTTACTTTTGCAAGCTACTAAACCTATAAACTTTCCTGGTAATTAAAACACCATTATAAATCTCATTAGGCAAGAGATGCAGCCTCTAAAGTAATGTAACTGTAAAACATAGGTAAGTCATTATGTCACAAACACCTCCACAATAAAATTTAATAAAATATAATATAATTAAATTTTATACATTATCAAAGTTAAAGGGGTTGTCCCACAAAAAATATTCTACAGTTTTCAAACTCGCACCTGGATCAGAATTATTTTTATTCAATAAAATGCATCTGTATAGCACCACTTGCTGTTTGTTTTCTTTCTTATTTCTTTGTCCTGCTCACTGAGGTGGCCACACATGCTTATTTTCATCCTTTAACTGCCTCCTGAGTTGTGATAGGGAGAGTATGGACACGCCTCCTGAGCTGTGATAGGGAGAGCATGGACACGCCCCCGAGCTGCAGCAGAAGAGACACTCCCCTTGAGCTGTCAGCTTGATATAAATCTAGCAGAGCAATGAATGAGGAGATCTCTGGATCCATGTGAGGTACAGGGCTGGTTCTACCCTTTAAGAGAGATATTTTCTTGTACTGTATGATGTCTGATTTTCATTTTCTACATTAGTCATGGGATAACCCCTTTAATATTATCATCAAAAATAATAACATAATACTTAAATCAGGTTTTCTTAATAAACACAATTTTTAATGTTAGATTTTTAAAAAAATAATATTCCATAACTCACTCCCAAACTGAAACATCACCATCACCCTCTGTGTCCAGTACTATCTGCCCCCCCCCCAGCACGTACACCAGCAATCCATCAGCACCCCCACAGCACGTACACAAGCTAACAAAGCCCCCCAGCAACATCACCATTGATAACAGAACTAAGTAACATCAAGGTCATACTTAACTCAAACTAACTCTCTCCCACAGCCCCCCTCCCCAGCCAAAACAAAGACATATAACTAACTTTGATAAGAAGACACCAGGATGAGCAGGATCGCCGCTGCTGTCTGTAAGCTAACAGAAACGAGGAGGATGTAAGTGCCGGACACCTCCTCCCCCGGGCCCCACAAGCACTAAATGCCTTTGTAGCATAGACAGACACAGTGCTGGACTACAGCGCCGTGTCTGTGTATACCAAGGAGTGCACCTAGCCTTTGTGCACCTAGCCTTATGTGAACAGATCTCAAAAACTCACCTTTCCATGCGGTCTCAGAAACTAGACTGAGACCAAATAAGTATTGACACTAATGCAGACTCCTTCTAGTTAAAAACAACTGGGTTGAATTAAAGAAGTTTCTGAAGCCTTTTTGAAACAGCACCCCCCCCCCCCCCTTCAATCTCTATACCAAATTTTAAACCTTTCCCCTTCCCTCCTAACATTACATATATGCATCACCCCATACCTCTTACATTCAGTGATGTCTCCTCTGATGTAGACTTTCTCTTCTTAATTCAGACCAGACTACCATGATGATTTTTCACCTATCTCTTGTCTCTGCAGTTTGACAAAAAGGCATCTTAGTTTCAAACCTTTCCATCATCCTCCCACCTTCTGGACACACCATCTTGCCACCTCCAATCTGTGCCTGCTGTGCTTCCAATATTATACTGCAGAAACAGATAAACCACCTGATAATACTAGTACCATGCAAATAGTGCCCTTCAACAATTATTAGCACTCATTGTGTCCTAAAATAACTGTGCCCAGCAAATAGTATCCCTGACACTAATGGTGTAAACATAATGCCCCCCAAAATTAACTGTGCTAAGCTAATACTGTGCCAGTAAGCCCCAACAGAAATACTGCTCCCCAAAGTCCCACCAATAGTAATAATTCTCTGCTAGAGTGCTCTTAGTTGCAATAGTGCTCCTACAGTGCTACCAACATGTCCCCACTGTACCCCAGAAGTAATAATGCTCCCATAGTGCCCATACTAGTAATTATGTTCCCCATAGTCTCCCAGTAGTAATAAAGACCACCATAATACCCCCCAGTAGTAATAATTCTCCTTATAATGTGACAGTAGAAAAATGCCCCCTTAATATGAGCACCAGTACAAAATTTGCCCCTTATGTGTGCCAGTACAACAAATGCTCTCTTATAATGTGTGCCAGTGCAAAAATGTCCTCTAATAATTTGCACTAGTACAAAATGCCCCTGTTCTGCTTGCCAGTAGAAAAAATATCCTCTCTTAGTACCCCCAGTTGAGCTAATGTCCTCATAGTGCCCCCATAATTTGTGCCAGTATAAAATACCCCTATTTAATGCCCCCAGTAAATTCTCCTATAATGTGCCAGTATAAAATGCCCCTATATAGTGGCCCCGGTAGATACCCCCATAGTGCTCCCAAAATGTGCCAGTATAAAATGCCCCTATATAGTGCCCCCAGTAAACACCCCCATAGTAATCATCTCCCCCTTCCCCATAGTGCCCCCCAATGGAAGGCTTGGGCCCCCCTTCACTGCACATAACTGCTCATTTGCATGTGGATTAAACACACTTTTTCTCCAGAATTAAGGAGAAGATTGCTATGTGAAATGTAATATTACAGTCAGCAGTGCTAGCCTTACAGGTCAATACAAGGATATGTGTTTTGTTTGTAGGTAAGTGTATTTTTCTCTGCAGTCAGATTTTTATACCAGTCCTCTATATGTAAATTGTATTTGAATGTCTTAAAAATTAACACATACTATTTGTTTAACACTAGATATTTCCTGGAACCATAATTCATTGCACACTTTTCTTGTATAACAAAATTAAGATTGTGTTTTTGTTGTCATTTTTATGTGTTTTCAAAAATGTTTTACTTCAAAACTAAGGACATACCTAACAATACAGACATACTATGGCCTGATCCCTAGAAAGCAGGAGCTGAGGCAGGGTTGTGGAATTACTTTTGTTGGGTATCCTAGAACTTCAACCATTGGCACAAGTATAAATTGTATTTCAATTTTTTACACATTGTAAATCATGATAAAGAGGTTTTACACCTTTCAGAATAATGGAAACTGTTTACATTCTTTCACATTTTATTTCTGTTCATATTATGTTCTATATATCTGTCAGTAAATGTTCATGCTTTAGAGTTTTAATGTTTAGTATTTTTTGTTTCTTTTTTTGTTTCTATGTTATCACCTATTTTTTCTCTTTCAAAATTATTTGCTGCTTGACGTTTATTGCACAATTGTTTATTTAACGCTGACTCAGCTCAGGTTGTCCATTGTTTGTCTAAGACTTGATAAATGAAACATGGCTCTATTAACACTTGGTTATATATCATGTTACCAAAATGCTTTATGTGTAAAGGAAAGTCTTAGCATGAACTAACAAGAAAATACTTCTCTTAGATGTTACATTAGACGAAGGAATCGGCTAGCAGTTTTAAATACTTATCATGCTTAAGTGATGATATTTTAGATGCTTGTACATTAATCATCCAGATTTGTAGCTTGTTCGTGGTTTTATCCGAGTCATACTTCTGTGGTCAAAAAACATTCACAAAGACTAGGGACTGAACATTGAGATGTTGGCATGATTGTCTAATAAGCATGTTATTTCCTTCATCAACATAATTGTATTTGTCTGTCATCCCAAAATAACAAATGGTATTATTTTATCTAAACTCATCATCTTATTGGGAGCCTTAAACCTCTATGGAGACATTATCTCAATTTTCTTGTACAAAAACAATGCTTAAACAATATTCTAGAGACTTGCTCAATCTTCTCAATGACAGGTGATTAATGTAGTCAGTATCAATTTGAAGTCTTGTACTACATCAGGTACACACTAGAAAATGTCTGGACCTGCGATGGCTCCTTGTGAAATATTTTCTCTATGCCATGTTTCAGGAAAGATACCTCTTTTGTGACACTTATCAACAAACATAAAGCAGTTAAGGCTTAGTCATACTTGGTGGAGACCTGTAGAAATTTCCACCCTGGCCAAAAATTGAGGATCCATGACCCTATTGACTTAGATCACCATATTAATAAGAATAGCATGATAGGGTATATGAAAATGTTTTTCTAAATTATGCAACCCCTTTGAAGGGAACCTGTCTGTAGGGTTGGGCAGCATGAAATACCAACAAACAGCTATACACTGCTCCCCATTCCCAGCTTTTTTCTAAACTATATTTTCTCTGAAACACTGCAGCATTTCAGAATAGAACATATTTGTTTGTTACTTAGGGACATGTTGATATTCCATACTGCTAGTGCTTTAGGCAGCATGAAGCTCTTGACAGCTGTACAGCAATATACAACCTCCCTGGGCGCTATATTACCCCTGCAACAGGGGCTAGTAAGTCAGTCCCAGTTACAGAAGAAGTCAGTAATACAAATTTTTTAAAGCTAAATGTTTACCAAAAGTCTTATATGACCTTATGGGGGTACAAAGTGAAAAATAACAAAAATAAATAAGTAAATAAATAAAAACAAAATAAAAATAAATAAATAAAACAATAATAAAAAATAAAATAAAAACTCAAACCACAGCTTCTATCCCTAGCTCAGTGACTATAATCCATACATCCCATATACAGTGCTGTAAAAAAGTATTTGGCCCCATAGAGCTTTCTTTAGTTTTTTTGCACATTTGTCACACTTAAAAGTGTCAGATTATCAAACAAATGTGAATATCAAAGATAACCAGAGTAAATACAAAAATGCAGATTCTAAATGATTATTTCAATTAAGGGGAAAAAGCTATCCAAACCAAACTATGTGAAAAAGTAATTGCCCTCTAAACCTAATAACTGGTTGTGCCATCCTTGGCGGCAACAACTGCAATCAAGCATTTACGATGACTGGCCATGAGTCTTTCACATCTCTGTGGAGGAATTTTGGCCCACTCTTCTTTGCAGAATTGAATGTCTGGACTTTGACTAGGCCACTCCAAAACCTTAATTAAGTTTTTTTCAGCCATTCAGAGGTGGATTTCCTAGTGTGCTCCTGATCATTATTCTGCTGCAGAACCCAAGTATGCTTTAGCATATGGTCATGAATTGATCACTGGACATTCTCCTTCAGGATTTTCTGGTAGAGAGCAGAATTCAAGGTCCCATCAATTACAGCAATTCATCCAGGTCCTGAAACAGCAAAGCAGCCCCAGACCATCACACTACCACCACCATGTTTAACTGTCAGTATGATGTTCGTTTTCTGTGCTGTGTTAGTTTTATGCAGGATATAACGCGGTGCACACCTTCCAAAAATTTTCACTTTTGTCTTGTCAGCCCACAGAATATTTTCCCAAAAGGCTTGGGGATTATCAAGATGTTTTTTTGGCAAATGTGAGTCGGGCCTTTGTGTTTTTTGTGGTCAACAGTGGTTTTCACCTTGGAACACTCCCATGGATACTATTTTTGCCCAGTCTTTTTCTTATTGTTAAATCATGAACACTGACCTTAACTGAGGCAAGTGAGGCCTTCAGTGCTTTATAAGTTGTTCTGGGTTCTTTTGTGACATTCTGGATGAGTCATCAATGCGTTCTTTGAGTAATTTTGGTAGGCCGGCCACTCCTAGGAAGGTTCACCACTGTTCCATGTTTTCTCCATTTGTGGATAATAGCTGTCACTGTCATTCGCTGGAGTCCCATAGCCTTAGAAATGGTTTTGTAACCTTTTCCAGACTGATGGATGTCAATGACTTTCTTTCTCATCTGTTCTTGAATTTCTTCAGATCGGGGCACAATGTGTTACTTTTTTAGATCTTTTAGGCTAGGGCTACAAAGCAACATGTGTTGTACGACAATAAGTTGCACAACAAAAAGGGTACAACTACACTGCCACATTCATGTCGCACCAAAGTCGCACAACATTTTTTTATAATGATAGTCAATTGTGTCGCATTGCAACATGCTGCGACTGGATGGATTTTTTTAGATTGTCGTGTTGCAGTCGCAACATGTCGCAATCGATGTAGTAACGAAACAGTATTGCCTATCATTATAAATTTTGTGACAGGACTTTTCTGTGACAAATGTCACCATGTATCCCTAGCCTTAGACTACTTCATGTTGTCAGACAGGTTCTATTTAAAAATGACCTTTCACCGTTCCTGACTTTACAATATAAGTACCTGGCACTATAGGGTATGTTGAGATGTCCTTGTGTTTTTTTTTCCTATGCTCTGCTCGCCCACTGTGAACCCAGTTTTGGTTTCCCGCCCTGTGGGCTAATCCATACCATCGGTACAGGAAGGAGGAGATGACTGTGTTTCTCAAGGATCATCTCCTTCTCCCTGGCTGTGAGCTGTCCAATCGCAGCGGACCGCGTCACAGGGAGAAGGTGAGCTTTTTTTTCTCAAATTTGTTTGAGAATCTGAAACATTTAAGTGTGACAAATGTACAAAATCAAAAGAAATCTCTAAGGGAGCAAACACTTTTTCAAAGCACTGTTTTAAAATGACTGTTATGTAAAGGGGACATAAAAAATATTTTAGTTAGACATTGTGCTATTAAAATGAATGTAAAAAATTAGAAAAATTGACTATTTTTATAAAGAAATAAACACAAAAGAACAAAGCCGCAGGGACTCCCTGTGATACAGTACAAATTTTCCTGCAGATGTCTATGAGGAAAGCAACCAAGTCTACTCATCTAATGTCACTGTGCACCTGGGCACAACAGCAAAAAACAATTTACATAGATGATGGCAGTGAGTACAATGTCCTCATGTTGGTCTGTATATGATCCGGTGTTAAGCTCCACAAGAAGGGTACTGCCACAAGTTCAGGGGGGGGGGAGAATCCCTATGGTCCATCTTTATTATTATTATATCCTTCTAAATGATTACCGTATTTTTCACCCCATAAGACGCATTCCCCCCCCCCCCCCCAGAAGTGGGGGGAAAATGTCCCTGCATCTTATGGGGTGAATACTAATGAGCACTTCCATTATGGAAGCACTCATTAGTACCGGAGGACCAGGAAGCGGTGAATGCTGAGGTCTAATTGGTGGTCATATACATTGGGGTCTGAGCTGAAGTCTGATTGGGGGTCTGATCTGAGGTCTTATTGGGGTCTTATTAACATAGGGGGTCTGATTGGGGCTGTCAGCTGAGGTTCGATTAACATTGGGGGTCTTATTGGTGGTCTGACCTGAAGTGTAATGACATTTTTTTTTCTTATTATTGTCCTCCTCTAAAACCTAGATGCGTCTTATGGGCCAGTGCGTGTTATAGGGCGAAAAATATGGTAATACTTTCCATCCCTTTTAAATGATTATTTCTTTCCATCCCTAATCCACCTTATACTCTCTCAAATGCCCCTATTTTCAGTTAAATAATAATAAAAAAAATGGTACCCCATCCAGCTCTGGTTTTGGACAAGGGATAGGGCTGGCGTCCCACTTTGGAACGAATTGCCTTTTGCACTACAGCTGGATGTTTTGTAGGGCCCACCCCAATCTCCTGATATCACTCCGATAAGGCATTTGGCTTGCGTTCCACTGTGGAACGCACTACCGACCTCATTGGGGAAAATGCTATTCTTCCGGGGTGCATTCCATGGTGGAACGTTTGGTGGTGACGCACTTCCAGTAGAAACAGAATGCATATTCAGTCACTCCTGATAGGATCAGGGAGGAGGAGGAGATCACGTCCGGAATGGGGGTGGGGAGGAAACATGAGGGGAATATGCACGGGAATAGGAGAAGCCATTATGAGGAAACAGAAGTCCTTGATTGCGCTCCAGCATGGAACGAACTCAGGGTTAATAAGTAACAAGTGTGAAATTAAGGAATTTAAGGGGAGTGGATAAGGGAGGTATTTAAGGACCCAAGGGGGCATAGGTACATTTGCATATTGCCCTACACCTGAGGAGGTCACTTGATCTTGACACAGCATTGTCTGTTTTAGCCTATTAAATTGAAGGTGCCCTAAAGTACCAGTATATCCTAGGCACTGGATAAATGCATTAGGATGCAATCTGAGATCCAACTTATTGAAGCTTAGAACAATAATAGGGTTGTTTTTAGGGTTTTTGAGGGTTTAGCCACTGAGAAGTGGGGTCGCCCCCTTCGGGGCAGCTGCTCTGCTTTTAGGCAGAGGTAGTGAAGGGAGAAATCAGGGACAGCTTACCTGGCTTCACAAATAGACCCCACTTCTCTTTAGGAATCTGAAAAGGACAGAGGAACTGCTGGATGCCTGATCCTGTTTGGTGGTGAATAGTGCTGAGCGCGAATATTTGATAAGCACATTTTTATTGCGAATATCGGCACTTCGAGAATTTGCGAATATTTAGAATATAGTGCTATGAATTTGTAATATTATTATTTTTTTTTTAACACAGTACACATCAGGTGATCATCCCTCCCTTCTTCTAGCTTGCGGGCCAATGAGAAGGCCTTGTCTCAGCTTAGCAACATCTCTAGCAACCAATAGAAAAGTTGCCTACCCCTTACTATATAAGAACCTCACCAGTAGCTATTTTCTAAAGTTTATTGCAGTTATGAAAGAGACAACAGTGTCATTGCTGTCAGTCAGTGTAGGTTAGATTGATCTATAGTGTAGCTGATATTGCCGAAAATTCGCAAGCGCAAACATATTGGAGCACTCTATCTGCATATAAAGCTATTCTAATCTTCTGCCGTGCCAACCATTTTCCCCAGTCTCAGAAAACGTATACCAGCTTGAAAAATGTAGCATAAGTGACCCACGCCTGTATTTCGTGTGCATTACGCAAACATTACATTGCCGATTTTCGCAATCAAGAATATAATCTCGAATTCGCGAATATATGACGAATAGTCTACAAAATATTTGCGAAATATTGCAAATTTGAAGTTGAATTGGGTGTAACCATAAGTAAAGACAAGCTGGATACAATAATTATCCCCCTCGATCCCATCTACCTGAATATGACCTATATCAAGAGTTTTTGATGCTGACAAGTACATGATATATATAGTGAAAATAATGTTAAAAGTTAAAGTTAATGTTAAAAGTTTTATTTTAATAGGGGTATTTTTCTAGTCAGTGATAATATTGTAATAACACAGAGAGTGTTTTTTTTATTTGCCTGTTTTTTGATTGACAGAGAAAATTAGAAATGGAACTGATCATAGTTTTATCTGAGGTAAATGTCTTCTTAATACTGACACATTCATCTTTCTAGAAACATTTTCTAGGAAAGCTTCTGAATTGCAAGATGAGTATAATTGAGCTAAGGTTTATGTTAGCTATATATGTCACCAAACCTTGGAATATATTATAAAGCTCCATTTAAGATTTAGAATTAATATATATGTATGGCTTTAGAGAAAAGCTGTCACTTGTCTTTGGGCCACTAAACCAGCAGCATGCCATTATGCAGCTGAGGTTTAGGGTATTAAATCTACTCATGCCTGTAATGGCATACTGGTGGTTTAGTGGCCCGAAAGTGACAGGTCCCCCTTAACTGCAAATGCACTATTATTTTACTATAATCTTTTAGCTGGGGCTACACAGTGACATGTTTAGTAGTCGCAGAACATTCTACAATTTGGTTGCCAAATTGCAGCTAGGTTGCAGGTAAGGGTACTTTCACACTAGCGTTTTGGCTTTCCGTTTGTGAGACCCGTTCAGGGCTCTCACAAGAGGTCCAAAATGGATCCGTTTTGCCCTTAATGCATTCTAAATGGAAAAGGATCCGCTCAGAATGCATCTGTTTGCCTCCGATCAGTCTCCATTCCGCTCTGGAGGTTTTGGGGTCCACCTGACAAAGCAGAGCCAAACGGATCCGTCCTGGCACACAATGTAAGTCAATCACGACAGATCTGTTTTCTCTGACACAATCTGGCACTATAGAAAACGGATCCGTCCTCCATTAACGGATCCATCATGGCTATAGAAGACATAATACAACAGGATCAGTTCATGACGGATGCATGCAGTTGTATTATGGTAACGGAAGAGTTTTTGCATATCCATGACGGAGCCTCAAAAAACGCTAATGTGAAAGTAGCCTAAGTCACATGGTACTTGAATTGTGATCTATATTGCATGTGACCAAAATCCAGCAATGTTGTATCTGTTCTGATGATTCTGACAAAGTCACAGCAGGGTGCATGTTGCATCGTAACTCAATAGACAGGCTTCATGTCCTGCCACAGATGTCGCCGTATAGCCACAGACAAATTATTCGTGCCATGAAATGACATTCTTGAATAACCTTTATGTTTAGGCTGCTCAATTCATTTGTATAAAGTGTATTAAATACCAAATTAATCAGCAAAATACAGGTTTTCAGTTACCTTTGGAAATTGACTCAGTTGCAGCAGCACAGTTCCTTGCAATGCCCAGCAAATCAGAAGTGAAGGTTTCCCATTCTTGGTCACAATCACTGGCTTCAGTGGTAACATGTACAAGAAGGAGACATCACTTCTGTGGGAGCCAGGAGCCACAGCCCTCAAACTGGGAAAGTTTCAAAATGTGAGTTATGTTTCTTTTTATTTTTGCACAGCCTTCTGCCTACCATCCATATCTACATTATAAAAATAAATGTCTGTTTATCTGTCTGTCCATCTATTCTCCAAACATGTGAACCGGAATTTGGCACATAGGTACATTGGGTGTCTGGAAAGGTTTTCATAAAAGTCTCAGATCCTAGGACTTACCATTGTCAGGATATTCCCCACCAAAAAGTAAAAATGGCACTGTCACATGACCTGTTTTAGCCAATAGAAGCTCATATCTCCTACCCTCATACCCTAACCAACATACACACGGTCACATGACCCTTAGCCAGTAGAAGCCTGCAAGTCCTTCAGTCTTTGCTTCACTGACATGCACACAGTTTTACACCAGGTTTCCATAGTAACTCAGCCATTTTTCATTACTGTTATAGGTCACTGTTAGGGGGCTGAGTGCTATCGAGGTCACTGTTAAGGGACCGGGCATTGTGGAGGTCACTGTTAAGGGGGTTAAGTACTGTGGAGGTCACAGTTAAGGGGGTTAAGTGCTCTGGAGGTAACTGTTATGGGGAAGAGTTAAACATGAAAAAACTGCGTGTAACTGCCAGGTGATATAGAAATATGAGTGAGTTCACCATAAAAAAAAAAAATAAACAGGGCTATGAATTGGCCTCCAGGGTACCCTTGGAAATAAATCCAATAAACACACAAACAGGCCAACACTTCATACTCAGGCAGCACCGGGTATGTTTTCTAGTTTCAGATATATCAGACAAGCCCTGTAAGGATTTACCTATTTTGCACTTTCAGGTTGCAGCAATAAATTTTTTCATTACCATAACTTTTTTATTTCCAGGTTGAAATGTACTATTTTGAGGTACATGTCATTTATTGTCAAAGTTTGTGGGGGGGGGGGGGGCAGATGGGAATATATATATTTTTTTGGGGGGGGGGGCAGATGGGAAAAACTGAAATTCCCCCTTGTTTTGAGAAAAAAATCCCCCAAAACATGGCAAAATTGCAGCTTTTTCCCATCACCCCCAGCAGCACAGCTATATAGTAGCAGCTGATTACCAAATGGACACAGCCAAGCTGCAGCTCACAGAGCAAGAGAAGATTGACCTTATCATTGCTGAAGGCAGAGATACAATGAATACAACACCTAATTTACACAGAGGAAGCCAGCACCTGTGTGAACTGCCCTTGAAACAGGGATGAGTGACTCAATTAGAACATCACACATTACACTGATAAGTGCAATGCTCTTCTGTGGACATCTTTATGTAGGCATAGCAAGAGAGCAATAGAGCTGTCACACTGTCATTCCAATTTAACGAGTATTATAATACTAGCAGATAACATCCTCCCTTACAGCTGCAGTAAACTAAATAATGGATTACCCATCTGTATAGTCTTATCTATCTGTGCTACTAGATAAGGATTATATTTTTTATTCAATTTTAAAAGGCATAGTACTGCCAAAAACTGAAAAGAAAGACAGCCAAAAAATAAAAATTAAATGCTGTTTCTTATAATACTTTTCCAGTATAATAGAAACACTAAAATCCATGGCTGTGTTTTGGACTTGATGTTAATTTGAAGTTTCTGATGTTTCCGTAGTCCATAATATGCACCTCTGCTTAGTTATGTGTGCCAAATGTATTTACACCAATAGGTCTAAATTTAAGGAAAGCAAGCATTCCAAGACAAATATTCCTTTGACAAGAACCTGGACAGTTTTATGAAAAATGAAACATATGGAAGACTTGCGAAAATTAGAGTCTATTTGCTAAAGAGTTCTACACTATGTACAGAGGTATTAAATGTGATACAGTTATGTAGAAAGGCTGCATCTAAGAATAACTACAAACCTACTATGCACATATTCAAATCTCCACGAGTAGTGACAAGTACAACTGGACATGAGTGGCAACTGAAAGAATTTTTGAACTATTTGTGATCAGATCTTAAGAATTTTTGCATGACTTGGTTGGCAAAAATCTATTACCTATGGGATTTTCTAGAGCCTCACTTAATACCTGCTTTTTGGAAAAAAATATATGGACCAGGTAACATTTATATTACCCAGTCTTGGCTTTTGCGTCAAAAACTACATAAAAAAAGATGAAAGCAAGATACCTAGTCCTTGTCAATCAAGATGATAGGGGAGGGGTCTAAGGGCAGTACGGAGCATTTCTGGTACACCAAAGATCTGAGGCTCTCCCTTCTGTGCACCAAAGACATAATTTATATATGAATTTTAATAGGTATTGCTTTATTCAACTGGATGAACCGTACCAGACATTATGCTTGGTTAAGTGGGGTTGATCCTACTGACATATGTTCTTTAAGGCATTTTCCTGATTAAAGCTCTGGAGTTATGAAAACCTTCCATTACATTGTAATAGCCATTACCTTTTTTCTGGGATCACTTTGTTCAGAACTTGAGTGGAGGTCTCAAATCACAGGACCTTACTGATGAAGCTTTCTGGCAATTCTAGGACATAAAACTCTTTTAACCATTTGTTACCACATACTGTAACACCGTTTTACCTCTGTATTCATTTTTATGAATAACCCCAGATTTCATTTGATCTGTCTACTACTACTACTGAATTGTACAGAATTGTCATGAAGGCAACCCCTGGGTCAGCAGGATCAGGAGCCACTCTCATTCAGAAGCTCCCCACTCTGGCTCATGAATAAGGTCTTGAGTGCGAGATCCTACTCTTTGATGACCTAAAATACCTAAAACCGTAGAAAAAGTAGTTGCATCTATGAAAAATGGCAAGGTAAGCAGAATAATAATGGTTCTTACAAAGCAGAGTATACTCTGTCAATATACTCCCAATATAATCCCAATTTAGAATTCATGGTTCAGGCTCCACCACTAACAAAATATAAATAATTTGGCTCACCAATGAACTGTGCAATGAGCAAACAAATAAAAATGCTTTGTGCAAAGTAGCCCCACAGTGTCTCACGATCTGTTCTACATAATTAACCTTAATTGTTACTGCCATCATTTCCAACCTCTAGAGTCCCAGCAAAGATTTTGTCAGCCCGTGGACTAAAGTTACTTTGCCTCTGTTTCTTATTGGGTTGCTCAGCTTGTTAACATGCGGTTTGTCGTGCAGCTGAAATACCTAAAGAGATTGCGTGAGAAACATTAGATTAAAAAAAAAGATTTTTTTTGCACATTTAAACCTGCTATAGGATAAAAACGTTGTCAATAAAATACGTATAATGCCAGGTGAAATAAAAGTACACACAACTTGGTAATGACTGCTGGGCGGATATATATGCCAAACCTTTAATATCAAGCAATGGAAAATGTCTCTCTCATTCACATTTCTCCTCAGACAGCCACTTGCAGTTCGTCTGCAGACACTTTTGTTAAGCCAAAAACCAGACCACTTAAGAATCAATTGGGTATTGTGAATTTTTATAGCATGTGTATAGCCCTCTTTTGTTTTTCCTAAAGACTGTCATTTTTTGCCATTTATTGTTAAATTGCCATCTTAATTGGTTACAGCATAATACTTTGCCCACTGCCAAATATTAAAGACATTGTCATATACATTATATCAGCCCCCTTGTTATGATGCCACACCATTTACTTGCCAACATTTCCTACTTTTAAGTCTTAATTGTTTCCTCTGTAGTTTAGCCTGTTTTTTAGTTACTGTACTATCTCTTTTAGCATTCATTAACTGGTTTATTAGCTAAGCATTTAATAACAGTCAGGATGTCTGTGTTAGTAAAATATATGTATTTTTATTTTATTATCCTCTTCATTAGCTTGCCAGAACCATTGTTCTTTTTATTCTACAGATATGTGGTAAGAGAAATATTGTGAAGTCTGTTACTAATAAAAATGTCTAGTGGTAAAAATTAAGTTTATGATATGAGGCTGGAGAAAAAGAAATAATCTGATAATTCTAGTTATAACTAAAAAAAATCTGATACATGGAGATTATTTTCTGTGATAAAGAGCATCTCGTGCAGAAGGTCTACTATTTTGAGTGTATCCTTAATAGCTTCCTATTATATTCCCTTTGCTTATTGAAAACCAATCTATTTAGGGTGTGTTGTAGTTTATTTCTTATGTATTTTCTGGAGTAAACCCTCGCACATTACTAGTATTGTCTTGTATGGCATCTTTACTTTGGGACCAGGCGTGTAGAAAATAAGGGGCTGAGGTAGCAATAGCTCCTAGTCCCTGGTAAGTGAGGACCCTGATACCCTATTAGGCTAATCTTATTTTTGGGGCTTTGGGGCTTGATTTTGGGATTCGTCTTCTCTTTCCTACCACTTAAGTCTAGCACTAATATTACTGATACATATACAATAGAGTGTAGTGGTGCACAACTGAACCACCTTAGCGACCATACTTTGGGCCTTAATGACCAAGCAACTCAACCTTTTGTGATATTGCATTTAAAGACTCACATAACATTATTATATTCTCTCAACAGAGATTTATGAAGGCTTGGTTTTGTGGAATGAGCTGTAGTTTTTATTGATACAATTTTGGGATACATATGATTTGTTTATTTCTTTTTTTCCCCCTTTTATTTGTGGCAAGGTGAATAAACGAATCATATTGTTTTTTGTCGTTTTTTTTTTTTTGGGGGGGGGTTCACTATGCAGGGTAAATACCATGATAACTTTATTCTCAGGAATGATACAAAATGTATATAGTTTTATACAACAAAAACACTTGTGTTTGTGTTGCAATACTCAAAGAGGCATAACCTTTTTTTCTTCTGTAGATGGAGCTCTATGAGGACTTGTTTTTTGGAGAACATATTGTAGTTTTCAATAATATCACTATGGAATATATTATGACTTTCTTATGCAAACCTCTTACCATGTGGTTTAAATAATATGATAGTTTTGGTCATAGTTGGACAAAATCTTTTAGTCCCACAAGTGGATTTGCACATGTGATCAACACTCCATTACCTATTTACTGTAATACAGTATAGGACCTAATAGGCTTCCACACATGGCAGACCCAGTGGACATTATTCGCCACCTATCTGCCATGGTATGGTGACCTATTGGCACCCCTGAATCATATCACACACTCAAGGATGTCAGGGCCTCATCCTTCTGAAACTACAACAGTGGAATCTATGGGTTAATCTTCACTAAAGCCCAGGCTAAATTATCTGAAAGGGTTTATACTACATCACAATTGAAGACAGCAGAACATATAGCTATATCAAGAACTAGAGAGGTCGCATTCCAACTTTGTAAAAATATGGTCTCGATGGGTGTTGGACTGGGGAAGGGGATCCATGGTCAGCTCCCTCTCCCATTACTACCATAACTTGATAGACAGAAAGGAAAGTCGCTACTCTCATGATAGTTCTATGAAGAATATGGCGAGTAGCCTCTAGTAACGGGTTTCTTTACATCTTTATATCTCCTCTTCTCTTTCTCTCTTCTTTCTATACTTTTTTCACTCTTTCACCACACAAAGATGTATCCAGGACATGGGCTACTGCGGTCGCATTCCTTGTGTCAAGCCACTCATGAACCAGAACCAATATCAGAAGCATCTTACCTGGGATAAAGAGAAAACGACTGTACTGTTGCTCAGTGGTCCAAAGACCTGTTTTCAGATTAAAGCAAATTTTGTATTTCATTTGGAAATCAAGGTCTCAGAGCCTGGAGGAACAGCAGAAAGGCACACAATCCAAGTTGCTTGAGGTCCAGTGTGAAGTTTCTACAGTCAGTGATGGTTTGGGGAGTCATGTCATCTGCTGGTGTTGGATTTAATATAACATAGTGGACCAAAGTCAGCACAGCCGAGTATTTCATGCTTCCCTCTGCTGACAAGCTTTATGGAGATGCAGATTTTTTTCCCAGCAGGACTTGGCACATGCCCACATTGCTAAAAGTGCCAATACCTGATTTTATAAACACAGTCGCACTGTGCTCGATTGGCCATCAAAGTCGTCTGATCTAAACCCCATAGAGAATCTATGGGGTATTATCAAGAGGAAAATGAGAGACACCAGACAAAACAATGTAGACAAGAAGGCTGCTATCTAAGCAACATGGGGTTCCATAACACCTCAGCAGTGCCACAAGCTGATTGCATCCAGGCCAAGCCGCATTGATACAGTAATTCAAACCAAAGGAGCCCCGACCAGGTATTGAAAGCATATACTGTACATACTTTTCAGTAGGCCAACATTTCAGCATTAGAAATCTTTTTTTTTAATTATTGGTCTTATACACTCACCTAAAGAATTATTAGGAATACCTGTTCTATTTCTCATTAATGCGATTATCTAGTCAACCAATCACATGGCAGTTGCTTCAATGCATGTAGGGTTGTGGTTCTGGTCAAGAAAATCTCCTGAACTCCAAACTGAATGTCAGAATGGGAAAGAAAGATGGGCTACAACAGCAGAAGACCCCACCGGGTACCACTCATTTCCACTACAAATAGGAAAAAGAGGCTACATTTGCACGAGCTCACCAAAATTGGACTGTTGAAGACTGGAAAAATGTTGCCTGGTCTGATAAGTCTCGATTTCTGTCTCGATTTCTGGTAAAGTCTGAATTTGGCGTAAACAGAATGAGAACATGTATCCATCATGCCTTGTTACCATTGTGCAGGCTGGTCACCAGATCCCCCCCCCCCCCCAGTCACCAGATCTCAACCCAATAGAGCATCTTTGGGATGTGGTGGAACGGGAGCTTCGTGCCCTGGATGTGCATCCCTCAAATCTCCATCAACTGCAAGATGCTATCCTATCAATATGGGCCAACATTTCTAAAGAATGCTATCAGCACCTTGTTGAATCAATGCCACATAGAATTAAGGTAGTTCTGAAGGCTAAAGGGGGTCCAACACCGTATTAGTATGGTGTTCCTAATAATTCTTTAGGTGAGTGTATATGGTGATCAAATTTTCTGAGATACTAACTTTTAGGTTTTCATTAGCTGTAATCATCAACATTAAAGAAATACACACTTGAAATAGATAATTCTGTGTTTAAAGGGAACCTGTTACCGGGATTTTGGGTATAGAGCTGAGGACATGGGCTGCTAGATGACCGCTAGCACATCCGTAATAACCAGTCCCCATAGCTCTGTGTTCTTTTATTTTGTAAAAAAAACGATTTTATACATATGCAAATTAACCTGAGATGAGTCCTGTACGTGAGAGGAGTCAGGGATAGGACTCATCTCAGGTTAATTTGCATATGTATACTGGTGGCTTCAATAAAGATATCATTTTTGCACATCCACTTTTTTAGACCTGGTGTGAGCAGGGAGAAGTTTAAGGACCTTTGCGCTGCAATTTGCACCAGAAATACGCCTAATTTAGGCATATGGCCCCCTATATTAATAATCATAAAATGAATAATATGTTGAATAGGCTAGCAATACATTTGTATTTCTACACAATAGTTGATCAAAGCAAATTTTTTCCAAAATCATAAGCAAATATGGATCTAAATAAGAAATATTTGCTATTTGAAAAGCTAACTTGCTGCCATAATGATATAATCACTCAAGCAAGTCAAATAAATATTTTGATGCACAAATGTTGCATATTTTCATATGTAAATGCACCCCTATCTTATCATCCATACATTAGAGCTAAGGAAAGTCAAACTCTTTTGTTTCCTTTAATATCAGTGTGAAGAGATATGAGCTGCTCTACTTAAATCTTACCTATTACTTTCTTCATGCTTCTTAATAATTTTCACTCCTGTGTTCCCCATGTTAGTATGAGGGGCAGGGCAATATGACACACTGAACATTCTCAAAGCATGACTCCTGTATGCATTACATTGCATTGCATTACCTTCTCTTTCATCAGTACCTACTGTGCAAATTCAGGTTTGGTCTGGTCATTTGAGACTAACTGATTGTTAGGCAAATGTTGTCTAACAGGTACAGCATTTGAAAAATAGGTTTTTAGATGTTTCCTAATAAACAGTTTGTCTTAGATAATTCAGGTCTGAAGTAGAGATGAGTACATTTATTGAAATCAGATTTGTGTTCTATTAACTGAATTGCTTACTAAATGTCTATTCGGATCTAAATGTATTTTTCCCCGAATCAAAAGTGCTCTGATTCGCCTAAAAATTGGTATATGACACTCTGAGGTCTCATAGGGCTATTTTTTTTATCCCTAGCCTTTCTCTCCTTTTTATTTTTGCTGCCCCCTTTAAGCTCTTTAATGCACTGACAACAATAGAAAATAATGTCAAAGTGACAGTGACATACATAGCTATGGGTAAACGCATAGTTGACAGTGTTAACAAACAGCCTATTCAAAACAAATACTGCACTGTCGCATTTATTATGTTCTTTAAAATGAAAAACATGTTCCAAAATTTGTCCCTTATTGGGGGCAGATAGTTTTTGAACACACATGGGTTATCAGAAAAAAAAACTGTGTCTTGTTCTCAACAAGCATTCCAAAAATTATACCTTAATGGGAGCAAATACTAAACATGTTTATATACACATATAGTAGAGTCAGGAGAAGCAGTCACTGGTTTTGAGCATGCGCTCAAAATGTTTTAATGTCAGAAGAAACAGTGGTTTGTTCTGAACAAGGCTGGAAAGATAATCTATTTTAGTCAGGAGCAGCAGCACAGTGTGGATGTGGAAATGGTAAGGTGTGTAGGGGTAATTGTGGCATATGGAAGCAATAATAGCAGCAGTAGCAGGAAAGCATGGAACAGACAAGGCAAAGAATTGTGTCTGTGACTGTATATGGGGAGCAGTAATAGTAGTGGTGGTGGAAGCTATGTATGAATAATAGTAGTTCCAGAAGGGGAGTAGCAGCTGAAGTAGAAGCAGCAGTTACAGATACAATACAGTACAGTACATGATGGTAGACAGGCAGATAACGACAGTGGCATGATCAGGCCAGTGATAAATAGTCACTGTTTGCAATGGCATATCTATCAATGGCCTCAGCCAGAGGTGTGTGAAAATCTTCATAGATCAAAGGCTCATTCACATCTTCACAGATAAAAGATTCATTATGACAAAAATTATGTTTTCTACACTCGTTGATGACAACTTAGTCCATTTGGGTGTGTCGATGCCACCTACTTCTTGGAAAACCTTCTCTGAGATGACACTGGAGGATGGACAAGACAGTCCACTGAGAGCAAACTGGAACAGTTATGGCTACTGTTTCAATCTACCTACCTAAAGGTTCATAGGGAACACAATGTGTTTCTGAGAGTTGAGGTAGAATTCAACTTGGTGTTCAAGTGGTAGGTCTCCGTTTCCTGATTTGCGTCAGCCTGGCACAACACATGGAATAATTTCTCCATCATGTTACAGTTTTTGCTACCTGTGGTAGTGGAGAGAGCAAGAGGTGGGTGACTCTGTGGTGGGGGGGACAGGTTGTCTCTTGGACACACACGCAGGCAACAGGCATTCTCATTGTTGCATCAGCATGAACATTTGCTCTAATATAAATATCAGAGGGATGATATAATTGATGCCACAGTTGTCCCTACTGACAAATCTAGTGGCCTCTTCAAAATGCCTGAGTACACAACACTTGTCTCTGTTGAGCTGCCACTGCCTGACTTCAAAAAAGCACATGCTCACTGCTATGGTGATCTGATGCATGATAAAATCATTCACCGCTGTATAGTCCAGCATATGCAAAGTGGAATTCCAGCAGATCACGAAGTGCAAGGGCAGAGTAAGTTCATGTTACATAATGGCTGAATTGTGAGAGCTAAATATGAGCAAAGAGAGTTGGTACTGAGGCAGACTTTGGATACCTATTATAAAATGTTTTTCAAGATAATTAATCAAATGCTGCAAGACTTCGGTGATGACTCATTTCACCTCGCCGGAGCCCATACTTTTTAATACTGTACTTTGGATTAAAGTGACTTTGGATCTAGGATCCGAAGCTGAACTTTGGATTAAAGTGACTTTGGATCTAGGATCCGAAGCTTGCTTCGCTCATCTCTACTGAGGACAGTCTCCTGGACATGATAACCACCTTCGGCAAGCCTCAGTACTTTTTCAAAAATTGCACCACTAAAAGTGTTATGTGGGACATGCAGCCATGAAGTTCCTGCCATTGTCCCTGACCACCTTGTCCAGTTGGAGTTAGCTCGGGGACAGCCACCAGGACATATGCTACTTGATGCATTTTAACAACTGATCCACTGTGTGGTTACTCTTACCCAGCCTGATCAGCTTTAACACAGCATATTAGTACCTTTCTTTACACATATGATAGGAGGGATGGATAGGGTAAGCAATGTTCTTCCCTGTTTCTGTTAGGTATGAGAGGATATCCATTGAGGAGTACATGGAAAAGGCAGATAAGCAAGTGAAAACCAGGCTGACACAAGCATGGAGGTCTCAATAGGACCAAGCCATGTTCTTTTGGTGCTGTATCGCCACTGCTGTGCAAAACATTGACCCAGTGGGCCATAAAAGACATGTGGTGTCCCTGCCCATAACAGCTGCTCCAGGTGTCCAAAGTGGTGTGCACTTTGCCGCACAGCAACAATTGCAAATCCCACATTCTCCTCCAAATGACAGTACAAGACAGGGATGGCTTTTTTGGAGAAATGATCATCAGTTTACTAAAGTCTGCAGAATTCAATAAGTAGTGGGCAGCAACTGCACCACCAGCAACTTGGCCAGGTGGGAGTTAAGCTTGCACACCATTGTATTGCTAGGTGTCTCGAGTTGTTTCCTGGTGACATGTATTGTTATCAATGTCAGTCGATGGAGTGGAATAAGAGGAGGATGAAGAGCAGTAGTCTGAGCAGGAGAAACAGTAACTGATGATGACAAGGACACTACTAAATGTGGATGCAGCCTAGCTGCTGCAAAATGGACCGGGGTCAGGGAGCCAAGTGCTGGTGGCCAGTTCTGTTTTCCCACAACATCAGATGATGCTGCTTCATGTGCTGCAATAGGATTGTGGTGCAGAATGAAATGGCTTATTTTTATTCTGCGGATCTTGCACATGGCAGTGTCTGTCTGCCAACACTGTGGAGAAAAAAACTGTCAGATGGGAGATACACAAACAGAGATAACAGCACCTGAGCTTGGAGTAGGTCTGTCATTTTTTGAGCCTGTGCCCACAGTATCAGCAACATCACTAGTTCTCAAGCTGACCACAATAAAAATACATCTGGCCCTATCATCTTTTTGGTGGTAAATTCCCTCTGCTCTCTATTACCGCCATTGACACCAACCTCCTTCTCTGATATAACCTGCTCCTTTGTACCCCGATCCAGCTCCCAGATCCTGTACAACACCCAATCATTGTCATAGTACTCACCCTCCTCTGTGATATAATTGTGGGCTGCTTGGCCCCCCTCCTGATTCGCTTCTTTGTGCCACTGTTTCCATGGCTATGACTGCCACACCACTGTGGCTGAAAGTTCCACTACTACTATGAACAACAAAAAAACTGTGATGTGTGGAGGTCCCCTGCCTCCACCTGAACCTCATCATGGCAGTGCAAATGCTAACTGTTCTCACACAAGTCATTAACAGGGAAACTATCTTAAGTGTCTTCCATAGCATCCGTAGCAGGGGGCAGGGAAGACGATGATGCAAGAGATACAAGTGAAAAGGCTTCTCTGAGGCTCTTGGGGCTACAAGGAGGAAGGGCAGGTGGAATGCTGTGACCACTCGTTTCAAGACATGGTGTCAAACTCAGAGGTGACATTGACACCATCCTCCTTCGACTGAGAGATTGAGTCATCCATTCAACAACAAGATTTTTCAAGTAAAAAACTGGATCAGAGGTAAACAAAAAAAAACTAAAAAACAAATAAAAAAAATCATAATAGGATCCAAAAATCTTGAGTGTAATCTAGTGATGTAAAAACAAGAGCAAATTGTTCCTGATTCACTTTTAAATAGATTCCTTTCCATCACATGCACCCTAAGCAATTGTCCTACTATTATCTGTTTTTCTTAGCTTTTTCTTTAGTTTTTTCCTCTCTTTTTTTTCTTTTCTTTTGTTATCACCATCATTTTAATTTTCATTTCTGGTGTTACCTTATTTTTCATTATTTTCATTTTTTAAACTTTCTTTTTTCAGCTTGATTTTGCTCTTGGGCTGAATAATATATACTTTACCTGTTACCCTTCCGTTTTCAGCAGTGAAATTTAGCTCTTTCACCCAACATACTAATGCATCAATTTGTACTGTTGCTATATTGCTGCATAGTGATTTCTTTCATAATTGTTTAATATGTCAATTGGCATGCTTTAGTACCCTCCTACCAGGCATGTTTGACACATGGGAAATCACAGTTATATTTTTTTTTTTTACTTTTTCCCCTTAAGTTTAGAATTTCTACATATGTTTTAGTATATCATTTCAAAGCAGCAAAATTAAAACTTTTTTTTTTTTTTTTTAAAGGGTGGTTGCGCAGCATTTGAGCAAAATGTGGTGTTGGAGGTGCTTGGAAAAAGCCTATAAAAAAATTAAAACACAATAAGGCTGGCTGTTCCTGTATAGAAAAAAATTATGTAGGTGCAGAATTTTGGTGATTGCAGAGTTAGCAGTTCATGCATGGACTTTCCACTTGCTTTTTGTGAAATTGTTATTGAATCCTATTTGTTTAGAATCGATTCACTCATTTCCAGTTTAAAGCTCAAGGCTAAATGGCTGCACAGTACAGTACCTCTCAAAACAAGTATGTATCTTTTACTGCTATAATCATTTTTACTAAAGAAAGAAAATATACAAAAAGAAATTGTGTTTGTGTCCAAGGAGATCAGTTGCCATCTCCTTTTACTCCCCTCACAAACCTGAACTAAATTTGTCTCTAGCTATAAGACAACTGTCTGCAACAGACTCCCTTAGCCGATTTTCTGTCCATATTGGAGACCGTCCACATTAAACTATTAAATTCAACAAATCGACTCATCCTTCAGGAAAATGAAAAGGATCAGTAGACTTTAATATATTTCTTCTCCAGAAGATTTGCACAAGACTGTTGAAGGACTGTGCAGAAAACTCAACAGACTGACAAACACTGTATGAGTAACCTTTTCTTGTGTTTAGTGTCCCTTCAGCACTTGCGATGGTGCTGTGAAATGTGCCCTAGTGTGTATGCACTTGGGGGTTAGAGTTCAAATTATGAGTATACTTCAGAGTATTCACAGTTTATTTTGAGGGAATTTGTAGAATTACTAGCTGTTAAAACGATATTTTAAAACTCAACAATCGGCAAGCTAGAAAATGTTGCCCTTTAAACAGATCTCCTCCAACTAGTCTATAAATATTAATACAGCATTGACATCAATACAAAAAAAAACAATAAGATAAAAAGCATTTTAACTGTCATTTCCACACCCAATCCCTGTTCCTCCAGTTCCTCAAGATTTAATTGTAACAGTCATAAAACATTTGTTTCAAAAAGCTTTTAAAAAAATTGTGCCTTTATTCCAAAGTATGAAGGACACAGAAACCTCAGCACTGATGAATGAGCACCTTTGTTTACCTGAAGAAGTGTCAGAATGTAAACTATATTCGTGTTTGTACAGGGTATGAAAAGGGCCCATATGTGTTACAGACAGTGACAAATAGTTGTGCTGGAAACAAAGCGTGAGATGTATTTCTTACTTACTCCATTTAATTGTCCGTCTTTTTGAGGTTCTAAAATTTACATGGATGCCAAAAGAATTAATCTTCCTTATGGAAAGATACTGGTTCAGTCAAGGCTATGACAGTAATAGGATTTTGAAGCAATCACATACAATGGGGGTCATGTATCAAAATGTTGTTGAAATGTCACATTAGCTTCTATTCATCAATAATATATTTTAACCCTTTAAGCCTGAAAAGGCCTTAATAAGTACTTTTTGTGATTTAGCACATATGGTGGTTTAACGGTCTTAACTTATTTGGTGGACTGTCTGTCAAAACTATTTTTGCTAATAGTTTTTTTGTGACACCTTTGGCTTTTTAATACATTTTTTTTGTGATTTGGTTTTTCATTTTAAGCTTTATTAAATGGAAAACTGCAAAAAAAATATATATTTTCAAACTATAGCTTTATATTCTTTAAATATGTAAACTGACATCAAAATAAATTATTAACTATTAAATATTTTTGGTGTTGGTTGTTTTGATACATAAAATGCATAGTTTTGCGGGAAAGGGGCAACTATGGTAACGCTTTTTGGTTTGTGTGGGTGTTTTCATTCTTTAAAAAAAAAATTATAACTGAAGTTTTAAATATATTTTTAACACATAATATATCCTGCAAGATGTCATTAAAAGACCTCAGGGGGACACTGCGACTTTTCTCTTTTTTTGGAATCCAAAGAAGCCTTAGTTACAAGAGAAAAAAGCC
The DNA here is from genome assembly GCF_014858855.1 of Bufo gargarizans. Lineage (NCBI taxonomy): Eukaryota > Metazoa > Chordata > Amphibia > Anura > Bufonidae > Bufo > Bufo gargarizans. The sequence goes on along the minus strand of NC_058083.1, from coordinate 438,198,360 downwards.
CCCGTGTGGGGACATTCTACACAGGTAGAGCTGATCAGTGTCTGCTAAGACCCTGCAGCTCTGATATACCCAAGACAACCGGTAGGATCACCGGGTCTAGTGAAGTGACATAGTCGCTTATTAAGCACTCATATCACTCATAGTTTTACTCAAAGGGGTTTTGCTACTTCAGCAAATAGCATTTATTATGCAGAGAAAGTTTCCATGGCTACGACCACCCTGCAGTCCAGCAGCATGGCTTTGCTTGTACACTACAGAAAAAAGCACAAGCTTACATGAGCTCCCACGGTCCCAGACACCAGAGAGGCTGGCATTTTTTCTTATAGTGTGCAAGCCCGACCACTACTGATGGATTACAGGATGGTTGTAACCATGGAATCATCTAGAGAAAGTTACTACAAGCCACTCACTAATGTATTGTTATTATCCATATTGCTTCCTTTGCTGGCTTGATTCATTTCTCCATAACAAGATACACAACTTGTCTCCATAGTTACAACCACCCTGCAATCCATCAGAAGAGGTTGTGTTTGCACACTATAAGAAAAAATGCCAGCCTATCTGGTGACCGGGACCTTAGGAGCTCATGTTAGCTGGTACTTTATTCTATAGTGTGGAAGCACAGCCATGCTGCTGAACTGCAGGGTGGTCGTAACCATGGAAACTTTCTCTGCATAATAAATGCCATTTGCTGAAGGGCCAAAACCCTTTTAACTTTTTTCAGTCAAATTATTCACTGCAACCAAAGAGAGCCCCCTGTAGTTAGGCCTCTTTCACACTTGCGTTGTCCGGATCCGGCGTGTACTCCCCTTGCCGGAATTACACGCCGGATCCGGAAAAACGCAAGTGAACTGAAAGCATTTGAAGACGGATCCGTCTTCAAAATGCGTTCAGTGTTACTATGGCAGCCAGGACGCTATTAAAGTCCTGGTTGCAATAGTAGTAGTGGGGAGTGGTATACTTACAGTCCGTGCGGCTCCCGGGGCACTCCAGAATGACGTCAGAGCGCCCCATGCGCATGGATGACGTGCCATGCGATCACGTCATCCATGCGCGTGGGGCGCCCTGACGTCACTCTGGAGCGCCCCGGGAGCTGCACGGATGGAAAGTATACTGCTCCTGCGCTCCCCACTACACTTTACCATGGCTGCCAGGACTTTAGCGTCCTGGCAGCCATGGTAACCATTCAGCAAAAACTAAACGTCGGATCCGGCAATGCGCCGAAACGACGTTTAGCTTAAGGCCGGATCCAGATCAATGCCTTTCAATGGGCATTAATTCCAGATCCGGCCTTGCGGCAAGTGTTCAGGATTTTTGGCCGGAGCAAAAAGCGCAGCATGCTGCGGTATTTTCTCCGGCCAAAAAACGTTCCGATCCTGAACTGAAGACATCCTGATGCATCCTGAACGGATTTCTCTCCATTCAGAATGCATTAGGATAAAATTAGGATTCTTCCGGCATAGAGCCCTGACGACGGAACTCTATGCCGGAAGAAAAGAACGCAGGTGTGAAAGAGCCCTTACTCGGTAAGAGCACATTACACTACTCAATGTAATGCTCTTCTGTGGGCATCTTCCAAATGAACAAGAGCTGTCATACTGTTATCCTAATTCTATACCTACTATTGCCATTAGATAAGAACCTCCCCTCACAGCAGCAGTACAATGGATAACCTATCTATAGAGGAGGTCATGTCATTTGGGTTGACTGCTACAGAAGAACCAAATTTGTATATCATTTTTTGTGGTACAGTAAAAAATGACAAAATGAAAAAGAAATGCATCCAAAAATATCCTCTATGAAATTGAGTTTAAAAAAGACCCCTTTTTGATGGTAGTGTCCCGAAATACTGGTACACCATATGACAATGGATAAATGAATAAAAATGGACAAATTGAGATTTTTTTTTTATATTTTTAAATTCCATTTGCTTTTAAAGAATGTAACATTTCCTTCAAATACTCACATCAGTAAAATTAAATTAAGCTGAATTTGATGTAACATTGTATCTAACGTGCAGAAAATAAAAGCAGCATAGAATATTTGAAAATAGTGTTCCAGACCGTGGGGAAAGACTCAATCCGCCAAAGGTAAACACGTAGGGGAAAAAACAAAGGGGTAGATTTATCAAACTGGTGTAAAGTAGAACTGGCTTAGTTGCCCATAGCAACCAATCAGATTCCACATTTCATTTTTCACAGCTCCTTTGGAATGTGAAAGGTGGAATCTGATTGGCTGCTATGAGCAACTAGGCCAGTTCTACTTTACACCAATTTGATAAATCTCCCCCAAAGTTTATTTATTCATCCTTATGTTTAATATAGAGGTGAACATATGGTGAATGAAAAAGCTTTATTTTCTCCTGATTTTTGTAGTGCTGCTGATTTTTGAAAACATGTCCATGTGACCCATAGCAACAATCACAGATTAGTTTTCATTTCTTCAAATGTTCTGGTAAAATGAAAGCTGTTTTGTGATTGATTGGCCAACAAAGACAGCTTTTTTAAATACAATTTTGATAAATCTTCCCCATCTGTTTATGTGTCTGTAAAAGTATATCTGAACAACTGACGCATAACACTCATAATAATAATAATAATGCAACATTCTCACAGTGCAGTTACAGTAATTCTCCCTTATTCTTCCACACTGCACTGAACAGAAAATATACACTGTGTGAATGGTTATTAGTGAGTATTTTTTATCATTTTATCATTTTATGCATATTTTCCAACTCCAAGCGATACCAACTGGAATACTTTTTGGATTGAAGCATATCAGGTGATGTGTATTTGTGTAATGAGGGAGGTTGTGATCTAAGTAGATCAAGACCCTATATCAAGGTGTGTATAATTATTAGGCAGCTTATTTTCCTCTGGAAAAGTGGACGAAAAAAGTCAAAAATTGTTTAAAGTCTTTCAGAGGGATGCAGCACTATTGAAATTGGTAATTGTAACGGATCTCCTGGCACCCCGACCGGGTACCTCCGTCGATAGATGCTCCTAGTGCTTCCGAGGACTCCAAGCACTCCACTTGACACCGTAAGCGCTGCAGACCCCACGAACCGCCGAAGCTTGGTTGAGGCCTCACCGTCTCCTACCCACCCTGGACCTACGACAAGGCTCCAGGCTCCAGTGGGTGAACCTCTCCTACAGCCAGAGAGCAGGAACAGCTCTTACAAGAGCTAGTAGTTATGCCAGGGGAGTATAGCAAATCTTCAGCGTATAGCAATCCCCCAGTGTTGATCAGTTACCCAAACACCAGCCTCAACATGATGAAGGATAAAACAGGCACTCTTTATTGAGGGTTACCCGTCCGTATTTATGCAGGTCCCCATCTGGTGGACACTCCCCTAGGGGACCAGATGGAAGACTGTGACACAGGACAGATATGCAGCAATTCAGGATACACAGACACAATAAATCCCCACAATACATCATGGTTTCCTCCTCTCTGCCCTGGAGACACCCGAGGAGTAATTCAATTATCTCTCAGGACAAAGGGAAATCGCCAATACACATGTGGGGACAACAGGACAGAAATCACCATTTAAACATACAATGTCACAACCCTTACAGTAAACACAGACATTTAACATATCCCCAGATAGCTCAAGTCTGAGTGCATATTATTAGGTGAATGGCACTCAGACTACACGAATACAATAAAATTAGCTATCTGGGTACCCTCACATAACATAAAATACAATTCCAAAGACAGATTTAAGCTGTGCGGGTGGTCTGTCTTCTCCTTTAAAGTTAGTATGGGCCATAATCCTGAGGCAAGAGGTTGGTAGCCAGGCCCCTCCAAAACCCAGTGGCGAGGTTGGTTTCGCCACACATATATTAGGGCATGATTACAGAACCATCATTTTGTTGCAAATAGTCAACAGGGTCGCAAGACATATTGAGAAAAAAAAATGCAAATAAACTACCAAAGATTTTGAAGAATCAAATGTGAAGCGACCAGGAGCACATCATCCTCCAGTGCTTTCATATTCCAGAACTGCAACCTCCCTGGAGTGCCCATAAGTACAAGGTGTTCAGTGCTCAGAGACATAGCCAATGTAAGGAAGCCTAAAACCCAACCACCACTGAACAAGACATCTAAGGCTACTTTCACATTGGCATTACTCGCTCCAGGAGGCTGTTCCTGCAGGGAAACAGCCTGCCGGATCCGTAACTACAGTGTACATCCGTGAGCTGCCGGAAGTCCGCCCAGCCCCTTTCACTATAATGAGGAGCTGCGTAGATCCGGCCGCAGCACAGCAAATATGCCAAGAGGCGGACGGACAAATACTTCCGGCAGCTTATGGATGAACACCACAGTTACGGATCCGGCAGGCTGTTCCCCTGCCGGAACAGCCATCCAGAACAAGTAACGTCAGTGTGAAACAGGCCTAAGCTGAAAAGTCAAGACCAAAAGTCAAGGCCAAGAAATATCTGAAGACAGATTTCTCAAAGGTTTTATGGACTGAAGAGTGACTCTCAAAGGACCAGATGGATGGGTCCATAGCTGGATCAGAAATGGGCTGTGGCAAGGTGTGTGGTAAAGTGCTGGAAGGGGTGTATATCTCACCCAGAGTCCTCAGTTGGGTGAGATAAAAGAATCCAGAAAGCTGCATTTGTTTCAGCAAAGATTTACCGTAGCTTGCTGGCGCTGCTTGTTTAAATTCTGTCATGGGCTGGATTTTTTTTGGACTGGTGGGTAGGTTTGGTAGAGGGACCTCACAGTCTACACTCTTTTTCCAGCACAGTTATTCCCCCTAGCCTGAGGTGACCCCAGATATGGATGACATCCATGTGACATCCGTGTTGCATTCTTTTTTTTGCGAATCGAACATACAAATGAACATACGGATCCAGACAGCACACGGTGGGCCTGCATCCTATTGCCCAAAAATGTGGATTGGATGCAGACCAAAAATACAGTCACATGAATGGGGCCTTAGTTAGAGCCCAGATGGGTAGGTGTTTATTTTGAAGGATATCCCCGTTTTCTCAGATTCGCTCTCCTGAATTCCTGGTGAAATGGGAGAGGGAATCTAATGATTCCTCTCTACGAATAATGACCCTGCTGTTGAAGGAGGAACACAAGGATTTTTCTGTGAATACAGTCACCCTGAACGAACAGATAGAGGCAGTCAAAAATGTTTCCATCAATTCAGATTTCCCTAAAAAAGAGTTTGTGCTTCAGCAAACTATTGAGAAGTTCACTGCTCAGCTCAAAGAGAGGAAACACTTCCAATATGTGAGGTATACTGCCGACTTCAGGGATGGTCATATCTTTGACTATGGAGTAAAACAGAGCAGGGTTCTGGAAGTGGACACAAAGCCCTCCTCATCTGAGGGCGAATCCGAGAGAGAGGTCAATAGACAGGGTCATGTATAGTTTGCTGCGCCTCGTCCGGGTCGGGGTAGGCCAAGAGGGAGAGGAGGCAGATCAAGAGGTACCCATCCATGGAGTAATTTTTTAGGCAGGGGCCCTTCCTTGGGGATTACCTGTTGAGGGAAAGAAAATAGCCCCCGCAGCAATCCGCAGGTCACCTGGAGCCTCGGATGATATGCAGATCATCAATTTGTCAAAGAGATCGCTGAGTACTGACAAGATGGCAGTCCTGAGCAAGGGATTATCCTTTGTCCCTACAAACAAATTTGAGTTGTTTGGTTGGGTTAAGGCTCTCCATTTATTTGTGCGTAGATTAAAATGGAAAAAAACATTTTTTACGCACGACAGGTGACAATGTCTGGAATTTGGCATTGAGGAGGATGATCTTGCCAATGTGAATATTCTGGCAGGTCTTTGGGAGGAGAGCAATAGGGGTCTAGGGGAGGGGCCCTTTACTCACCTTAAACCTCCCTCCACGAAGTATCCTCCTGTCGGTGACCACACACCAATGGACATTTTCCTGAAGGTGGTGGTAGACCAATTGTCATCGTTGTCTGGCTTTAATTCAGGACATGCCAATTTGTCGCAGGCTGAGAACAGGGGTCTGATGGCTCCTCAGCTAGCGTGCCTGTATGGCCTACCCAAAGTTCATAAAGGGTTGGACCCCTTAAAAGGTAGGCCAATCATCTCCGGTTCTGCAAGTCTCACACACCCCATTAGCACTTATGTTGATTACATACTTCGGCCTTTTGTTACATCTCTTCCGTCGTATGTACATGATTCCATGGAGGTCATCAGCAAGGTGGATGGCCTCCATGTTGACAATGATGTGATGCAAGCCAGTTTGGACGTGGAGGCTCTATATAATTCAATTCCACATGGGAGGGGGTGTGAAGTGGCGGCCTCCTTCTTACGTGAGAGGAGTACTCACCACTGGCCGCACAATGAATTTCTGCTCACATTGTTGCCGTTCATCTTGGAACACAATTTCTTCCTCCTTAATAACAAGATCTTCCACCAGGTAAAAGGTGTGGCGATGGGGAGCCCGTGTGCCCTCACGTACGCTAATCTTTACCTGGGTGGTTTTGAGAGGGAGGTTGTATTCTGTGATGCTATGGTGGAGTTTACATCATCGATTGTCTTGTGGCTAAGATATTTCGACGATGTGTTGATCTTTTGGCGAGGAACCAGTGTGACATTTGAGCTGTTTGTTCAGTGTCTCAATAATAATGATTGGGGTCTCTTTTTTACTTCTGAGAACCATCCATCAATGATAACGTTCCTTGATTTAACCATCGTCAAAAATGCTAATGGTGATATTGGTACCCGTCTCTTTCGCAATAAGACAGCAACCAATTCACTGTTAGAATGGAATAGTTGTCATCCACGTGCACTGAAGAGTGGTATACCGCGTGGGCAATACCTGCATCTTCGCCACAATTGCTCTGGAATGAGTGACTTTAAGATAGCGGCGTATGGTTTTTGGAGGGCAGATGTCGATGATATAATTTTAAGTTGCTCTGTCACATTTGAAGACGCATTTGAAGATGCACCCCTACAGTAGAAACTCCCAAAAAGATGCACCCCTACAGTAGAAACTCCCAAAAAGTTACCCCATTTTGTAAACTACAGGATAAGGTGACAGTTTTGGGTTACATATGATTTTTTTATTACTCAATATTTTGCTTTTCGTGAGGCAATGTAATAAAAATGGCTGTTGGGGCACAATTTTTTTATTTTATTTTTTACGGATTCTTTTTTTTTCAGTTTTATACAATAAAAGCATTTGTGAAAAAAAAAATATTGTTTTTTGTGTCACCATTTTCTGAAAGTGATGTTTTTTTTATGTGATGTTTTTTTTATTTTTCTGCTGATCATCTTGTGTAGGGGCTAATTTTTTGTAGGAAGAATTGAAGTTTTTATAAGTACTATTTTTTTATCACTCTATATTACACTTTATGGGGCAAACTGAAAATTTTTTGTTTTGGCCCAGTTTTTATTAGATTTTAATGGAATTCACTTTAGAGCAGGTTGTTACGTATGTGGTGATATCTCATATGTCTAATTTTTTTTATGTATTTCAGTTTTTCACAATAAAAGCATTATTTAAAAAAAATAACTATGTTTGGCATCTCCATTTTCTCAAAGTCAAATTTTGAATTTTTTTGGGCGATTGTCTTATGTAGAAGCAAATTTTTTGTGGGAAGGGATCATGGTTTGATTGGTACAATTTTGGCATGCATATGTCTTTTTGATCGTTTGGTATTATACTCTTTGTGATGTAAGGTGATTAAAAAATGCCATTTTTATGGTGTTCACCTTAGGGGGTAGGTCATATGCAATTTTTATAGAGCAGGTCATTACGGACGCAGCAATAACTAATATGTCTACTTTTTTTTTATTTTAGTTTTACACAATAAATTTTTTTTTTATTTTAAAAAAAGATCACGTCTTAGTGTCTCCATTTTCTGAAAGCCTTTTTTTTTTTTTTGGGGCCATTGTCTTATGTAGGAATTTTTTATTTTTTTTGCAGGAAGAGATGACAGTTTGGTAGTATTTTGGGGTACATACAGACGTGGACAAAATTGTTGGTACCCTTTGGTCAATGAAAGAAAAAGTCACAATGGTCACAGAAATAACTTTAATCTGACAAAAGTAATAATAAATTAAAATTCTATAAATGTTAACCAATGAAAGTCAGACATTGTTTTTCAACCATGCTTCAACAGAATTATGTAAAAAAATAAACTCATGAAACAGGCATGGACAAAAATGATGGTACCCCTAACTTAATATTTTGTTGCGCAACCTTTTGAGGCAATCACTGCAATCAAACGCTTCCTGTAACTGTCAATGAGACATCTGCACCTCTCAGCAGGTATTTTGGCCCACTCCTCATGAGCAAACTGCTCCAGTTGTGTCCGGTTTGAAGGGTGCCTTTTCCAGACTGCATGTTTCAGCTCCTTCCAAAGATGCTCAATAGGATTGAGGTCAGGGCTCATAGAAGGCCACTTTAGAATAGTCCAATTTTTTCCTCTTAGCCATTCTTGGGTGTTTTTAGCGGTGTGTTTTGGGTCATTGTCCTGTTGCAAGACCCATGACCTGCGACTGAGACCAAGCTTTCTGACACTGGCTAGTACATTTCTCTCTAGAATTCCTTGATAGTCTTGAGATTTCATTGTACCCTGCACAGATTCAAGACACCCTGTGCCAGACGCAGCAAAGCAGCCCCAGAACATAACAGAGCCTCCTCCATGTTTCACAGTAGGGACAGTGTTCTTTTCTTGATATGCTTCATTTTTTCGTCTGTGAACATACAGCTGATGTGCCTTGGCAAAAACTTCGATTTTTGTCTCATCTGTCCACAGGACATTCTCCCAGAAGCTTTGTGGCTTGTCAACATGTAGTTTGGCATATTCCAGTCTTGCTTTTTTATGATTCGTTTTCAACAATGGTGTCCTCCTTGGTCGTCTCCCATGTAGTCCACTTTGGCTCAAACAACGACGGATGGTGCGATCTGACACTGATGTTCCTTGAGCATGAAGTTCACCTTGAATCTCTTTAGAAGTCTTTCTAGGCTCTTTTGTTACCATTCGGATTATCCGTCTCTTAGATTTGTCATCAATTTTCCTCCTGCGGCCACGTCCAGGGAGGTTGGCTACAGTCCCATGGATCTTAAACTTATGAATAATATGTGCAACTGTACTCACAGGAACATCTAGTTGCTTGGAGATGGTCTTATAGCCTTTACCTTTAACATGCTTGTCTATAATTTTCTTTCTGATCTCTTGAGACAGCTCTTTCCTTTGCTTCCTCTGGTCCATGTCGAGTGTGGTACACACCATATCACCAAACAACACAGTGATTACCTGGAGCCATATATATAGGCCCAATGGCTGATTACAAGGTTGTAGACACCTGTGATGCTAATTAGTGGACACACCTTGAATTAACATGTCCCTTTGGTCACATTATGTTCTGTGTTTTCTAGGGGTACCATCATTTTTGTCCATGCCTGTTTCATGAGTTTATTTTTTTACATAATTCTGTTGAAGCATGGTTGAAAAACAATGTCTGACTTTCATTGGTTAACATTTATAGAATTTTAATTTATTATTACTTTTGTCAGATTAAAGTTATTTCTGTGACCATTGTGACTTTTTCTTTCATTGACCAAAGGGTACCAACAATTTTGTCCACGTCTGTATGTATTTTTGATTGCTTGGTATCACACTTTTTCTGATGTAAGGTGATAAAAAATAGCTTTTTTTTGTAGTTTTTTTATGGTGTTCACTTAAGGTGGTAGATTATGTGACATTTTTGTAGTGCCAGTCGTTGTGAACGCGGCAATACCTAATGTCTGTATTTTTTTTATTATACACAATTTTATGGTGAAGGGGCTTTTTTTTTTTTTTTTTTTTACTAGAAATGGTTTTATTATTATAAAAAAAATTCCCATTTTTTTTACTTTTTATATTTGTCCCACTGTGGCACTTCAACTTTTCAGGGTTTGATCCCTGTTTCAATACAGTGCAATATATGCTGTATTGTACTGTATTGAACTGTCAGTGTCTTACAATGTCACACAAAAAACAAGCACTGATATCACTATTTGTATAGGGGATATACAGCATGTGCATAGGAGATAACTTGCTATAACCAGAATACCCCTTTAACTTCAATGCAGACCCAAGGAGAACAGACTTCAAATATCATCTTCATGATAAATTCCCCCAAAAGTGTTTAAGGAATATAGTTATAACAGGTTGGGTCTTATAGAATATATAAATATTAGTTTTTATAAGATTGTTTTGTTATTGTTTCCTGTACATACAAATATTGCAGTCATTTGGAGTCAACACTCCTACAAGTCTCATGCACATGTCTGTATTAGAGCTCTGTACAAACTCCAAGTTGAACAAAGCCAGAATATAGCCCTCTAGCAGTCCATGGGGCCCTACTGTACCTATCTATGCTGCTGATTTCACAGAGAGGCATACAGAGGTAATTTTATTAGATTTATATGAAATACAACAGAATTGTGCTATTTTCGATTGGATGCCATATTATGGAAGTATTCTCCACTAGAGTATCTCTGTAATGTGTAGTTTTACAGAGGTACCATACTGCGACACAAGAACCACCTATAGCTTTGTAGTTTAGAGCTGTAGGGACTCCATGTGCTAGCATACAGGCTAAGCCATGCAGATGGCTCTGCCTTTATGTTCTCTGGACCTCACATTGATACATTATACCAAGGTAATGCATGATATATTCACACCTGACAACAAAAATAATTAGAGATGAGAAAATTTCTAAAAGATTCGAATCGGGCAGTTCGCCAAATTTTTTCGAAAAGATTTGATCTGAATTTATTTGCGTCAAATCACGTTAAAAACAGTTATTTCCTGGCTGCAGAGAGCCTGTATAGTGGCATAAAACACTGTGCCTTGCAGTAACACGCATAGGGAGTCTGCTGTGGTAATGAAACAATACTGTGAGTCAGTATGACATGCACATGACAGGCATCGCTCTTAGAATCAGTGCACACTTCACTTATTTGGGCAGTTACGGGGCCAAAACTGACCAAATAACTCAAATGTGAACACAACCTTACAGGTCGATGTTAGCTCCAGGTATAAAGAACCATGCAAAGGCCCAAGATCTCACTGTAGAGTGAGAGCGTGCACTCCTTTGACACCGTCGTCAGCTGATTCCACATAGATGTCTACAGAACCTGTTCTATTAAACGCTTATACAAGTAGAGCCCCCCTGACAGTGTGGAGAGGGTGTCGGCAGTAAGGTGGCAGCAGCAGCATGAGGAGACCACAGAGTGGCAGCTGCATGAGGAGACCACAGAGTGGCCCAGAGACAGAGTTGTGAGTTGGCAGCAGCATTAGGAGACCACAGAGTGGCAAGGTGACATAGTGTGGAGGTGGCAGCAGCAGCATGAGGAGGCCACAGAGTTACCCAGTGACATAGTCTTGATTTAGCAGCAGCATGATGAGACCATAGAGTGTCAAGGTGACATAGTGTGGAGGTGGCAGCAGCAGCATGAGGAGGCAACAGACTGGCAAGGTGACATAGTGTGGAGGTGGCAGCAGCATGAGGAGGCCACAGAATGGCCCAGTGACATAGTGTTGATTTAGCAGCAGCATGAGGAGACCACAGAGTGACAAGGTGACATAGTGTGGAGGTGGTAGCAGCAGCATGAGGAGACCTGAATGGTGAGGTGGCAGCAGCATCAGGAGACCACAGAGTGACCCGGTGACTGAGTGGGGAGGTGGGTGGCAAAAACAGTACCTGCTGACGATAGTGAGTGTAAGAAGAAGCACTTGGCATCAGATGTGTGACATCAGGCGGGCGGCAGCATCAGAATAGTAGCTGAGGCAGGTAGCCAGAAGAAACTGGTCTCTTTTGTCAAGGTTTGGGTGAGGCAGCATGGATGATCTAATCTGATGCATCAGGCATTGGTGGGTGGAAATCCAGGCTGTTCCACACCCAATTCATCTTGACAAAGGTCATTCTCTCCAAATCTTGTGTGACAGGCGAGTTATCCTTGGGGTAACTATGGCCCCCGCCGCACTAAACACCTGCTCTGATGCCACACTACTAGCTGGGCTAGACAGCTTTTCCATGGCAAAGTCTGCCAGTTGCGGCCACAAATCTAGTTTGGCTGCCCAGAATTCCAGCAGATCTTCAATGTAGGGTGGCAGGGTTCTGTCCAAGTATGCCACCACCTGCTCGTTCAGGTTCTGCTCAAGGTCTAGCTGCTGCTGCTGGTGTGTAGTTTCTTAACTAGGTGGGTTAAGAAAGCTGCTCATCATCGACTCTAGATGCAAGCTGCTGCTGATGGAGCTGGTAGTGCTCCTACCCCCCCCCCCACCCCGTCCCAGCAGCCATGGCAGTGGAACGAGAGCGCAGAGGGCGCCCCAGTCAGACCTGCGAGAGAATGGATGATGGCGCAGATAGGCAGCGGCCAACTGACTACATAAGATGTCTCTATAGTAGTTCAGTTTGTCCTTCCTCTCAGTGGGTAAAAAAGGCCCCCATTTTAGACCGGTAGCAAGGGTCCAACATGGTGGAGAGCCAGAAGTGTTCCCTCTGCCGAATGGTGACAATTCAGCTGTCACTACCCAAGCAAGTGAGCATGCAGCGGGCAATTTGCGCTAGTGACTCGGAGGGACTACCTAACTCCATCTCCACTGCATATTACAATGGTGTGCATGGGTCATCTGCCTCATCTTCCTTATCTCCCTCTTTCTCCTCCGGCTGCTCATGCTCCTCCTCTCATATGTAGAAAAACCACCCATTTCGCTACACATTGCTTGTGCTCCAATGTCCTCCTCCTCCTCTTCCAGTTCAGCCCCCACAGGGCTCATGTAGCCATGTAGGCGCTACGTCTCCAGTCCCCTGACCAGCCAGACTTACCAGCATCTGTTCCAGGATATGAAGCAGTGGAATTACGTTGTTCATCCTGTAGTCCTGGCGACTTACAAATAACATGGCATCCTCAAAGGGCCTGAGCAAACGGCAGGTGTCATGCATGAGCTGCCACTGACTGACATTGAAGTTAAACAGCGGAGTTCTCCTGTCAGTTTGAATCATCAAGAAATCGTTTATGGCCTTTCTCTGTTCATATAGTCCAACGTATGGAGAGTGTAATTCCACCGGGTGGAAACGTCGCATATCAGCCTATGTTGGGGGACCCCGTTCTACTTCTGCAGCTCAAGGAGGGTGTGCTTGGCGGTGTATGAGAGGCTGAAGTGCATGTAGAGTTTCCTGACCATTTTTAGGATGTCTTGATGGGTGGAAGACTTCAGTAACCACTTGACAACCAGTTTTAACACGTGCGCCATGCAGGGTGCATTGTTCAGCCCTCTTTGATGCAGCGCCGACACCATGTTTTTCCCATTGTCAGTTACCATGGTTCCGTTTTTGATTTGTCACGGAGAAAGCCAGTATTCAATTTCTTGATGAAGGACAAATAGCAGTTTCTCCCCTGTGTGACTCCGTTTGCCCAGGCAAACGAGGTGTAGAACAGCATGACACCACCGTGCCCTGCACATGTAGTATTCTGGAGGAGCACTGTGAATTGTCCCTGCAGTGGAGGCTGAGGACACGGTGAAGTATGAGGAGGCAGAGAAGGACATTGTCGCAGGACTAACGGCGTGAGAATGTGGAGACCGAGGCTGCACCAACAGGCTCAAGGACTGGCCCACCTTCTGTTATACATATTTGTGCAAGGCTGGTACTGTCTTTTTGGCAAAGAAATGACGTCTTGGGACTCTCAACCTCGGCTCGGCACAAGCCATCAGTTCTCTGAAAGGTGCAGATTCCACCACTTGGAAAGGGAGGGACTGCAGCACCAGCAACTTGGCCAGGAGCATGTTCAGCTTCTGCGCCGTTGGATGTGTGCACTGTTGTTGCATACTGTTGTCTCTTGGAAATCGCTTTGGTGAATCGATTGCTGATGTAATGACTGACGAGGATTAAGAGGGCAAGGAGCAGGAGCATCAGGACCAGTAGATGAAGGGAAGGATAGACAGCTCCCTTCAGCTGAGGTCGTCAAGCCTTGACTGCCTGAAATCGGGTATGTGCCACTGGGTCATTCAGTGGTTGCTGCGGCAGGCTGGACCACCACATTGGAGCCATGGTTCTCCCAGGCCACTTTATCGTAACGCTGCATATGTTGACACAGACAACATTGGCACCCTGGCAACGCTTCACCTTCTGCCCACAGATTCGGCAAATGGCCATGTTCACCTCCTCCGGCGGTTTAACAACTGCCACACCGCCGAGTAGGTGAATTTACCCCCAACACTCTGCACTGACTGACTGCTACCCCCTGCACCACTACTTTCCAGGCAGGTTGGCTCCTGCAAAGCAGATGGTTTACCCAGGGAGCGTTTGGCTCCTGATCTCCCACTGCTGCCACCCTGCTGACTCCAGCCCATGCTACTGACTTGCTGGCTCCGACACTGCCTCATGCACAAGCTGCCATCCTCTTCTCCCGATGATGATAAAGCCCCTTTGTCACCTGGCTTCCAATTGCGATTGGCTACATCATCATCGACTACGGTCTGCAAGTCACTGATGTCCTCCTCAACGGTCTCTGAGCCAGTAGCCTGACCGCTCGCAACACCAGCTCCCATGCCACTCTCCTCATCACTACTTGCCAGCCTACCTGAGGAAGTGGCGGATGTCTCCTCCAGATCTTGGCTGGGCTGTAGCTGTTGACTATCCACAAATTCCACTTCATCAACTTCGATTCGCTCATCTCTTAAAATAATCATCATAATTCAAAAATGTTAAACTTTTCTTTTACACAAGTTACTGTATGTGCTATACATGTATTTTAAAGAACTGTCATTTTCATTTTACAATTAGAATAAGGAAATATAAATCATGTGATCAAAAATTGTAAAAATCTTATTTTAAATAGTTTGTAAGGGACTGCTAAATTTTACTAGCAATCAAGATTGATACAAAGGATTTTGATGTGCAGTTCATTCCCTCAACAAAATTGATGTATGATCTGTATCAGACACATTGTTGGAAAAGCCTATGAAAGCCTCCTTTCTGCTGTACAATGACTGTAGAATCCCTCTTGTCCTTTTGTAAGATTACTGTAAAGCATTTTTTTACTCCCATTTAATACCTTTCTCCCCTCCCCATCTTCTAAAAATTGCAGTCTTTGCTTTATCTTGTCCTACAACATTACGGGTAGGAGTGCAATCATAATTACAATTTCTGCATCATTACCATCACAAAATGTAGGTAGGTGTATTTTGAAAAAGTTTGTTGATTGAGCAGGAGACTAACCCAAGGGAGATCCAATATTTTAGCTCAATAGCTATAGGTTATTTCTTTTGTACTTTGATTTCTTTCCTTTTTCTAAAGTGTTCTGTCTAAACCTTAATCTCCATTGTCAAATTTTCAAACAAATCTTTTGCAATGCCTCTCATGTTTTGTCTTAGTCTTGCTGGGAGATCTTAGCTAGTTTGTTTTGCATGTCTAAAGGATTCTCTTAGAGGTTATTATAACTGAGACAGGCTAGAAAATATAAAAGCTTTTCAAACACGCTCAAAAATGTTTATGTGAGCATTCCATATAAATAATGTAGTCATTAAATGCAAGGCATATATTATGATGATGACGACACTGACGATGAACAGAGATGAGCAAATTTCTTAAAATTCAATTTGGGTACAATTTGATTTGGAACTAAATAAATTTTATTGATTCTCTAATCTCAAATGATGATCATGCAAATATTATTTCTATTATTATTACATGAAGGTTCTTCCTTTTTCCTACATCTGTATGATTCACTGTCATATGTGCTATTCATTTATTCATTCACTTCAATCATTCTTGCATCTAATTGTTTATATATCTATACATATATATATCTATATATATAGACACAATATAAAGAGTGGGCAGCACAGCTGTATATCAAATACAGGCGGAGTGCCAGCGGCTGTGAAGGCGATCCCCCTTCAGATAATGTAGCAGGAAAAATTCCACGGCACCTCCAAGGCGTAAAATAGTATCAAACTTTATTCACCAGACCCGCAACGTTTCGATCCCCTTCCTGGGATCTTTCTCAAGCAGTCACTGCTTGAGAAAGGACACAGGGAGCGGATCGAAACGTTGCGGGTCTGGTGAATAAAGTTTGATACTATTTTACGCCTTGGAGGTGCCGTGGAATTTTTCCTGCTGTATATATATACACTACAGACCAAAAGTTTGGACACACCTTTTCATTCAAACAGTTTTCTTTATTTTCATGACTATGAAAATTGTAGATTCACACTGAAGGCATCAAAACTATGAATTAACACATGTGGAATTATATACATAACAAAAAAGTGTGAAACAACTGAAAATATGTCATATTCTAGGTTCTTCAAAGTAGCCACCTTTTGCTTTGATTACTGCTTTGCACACTCTTGGCATTCTCTTGATGAGCTTCAAGAGGTAGTCACCTGAAATGGTCTTCCAACAGTCTTGAAGGAGTTCCCAGAGATGCTTAGCACTTGTTGGTCTCTGTGCCTTCACTCTGCGGTCCAGCTCACCCCAAACCATCTCGATTGGGTTCCGGTCCGGTGACTGTGGAGGCCAGGTCATCTGGCGCAGCACCCCATCACTCTCCTTCATGATCAAATAGCCCTCACACAGCCTGGTGGTGTGTTTGGGGTCATTGTCCTGTTGAAAAATAAATGATGGTCCAACTAAACGCAAACCGGATGGAATAGCATGCCGCTGCAAGATGCTGTGGTAGCCATGCTGGTTCAGTATGCCTTCAATTTTGAATAAATCCTCAACAGTGTTACCAGCAAAGCACCCCCACACCATCACACCTCTTCCTCCATGCTTCACGGTGGGAACCAGGCATGTAGAGTCCATCCGTTCACCTTTTCTGCGTCGCACAAAGACACGGTGATTGGAATCAAAGATCTCAAATTTGAACTCATCAGACCAAAGCACAGATTTCCACTGGTCTAATGTCCATTCCTTGTGTTCTTTAGCCCAAACAAGTCTCTTCTGCTTGTTGCCTGTCCTTAGCAGTGGTTTCCTAGCAGATATTCTACCATGAAGGCCTGATTCATACAGTCTCCTCTTAACAGTTGTTCTAGAGATGTGTCTGCTGCTAGAACTCTGTGTGGCATTGACCTGGTCTCTAATCTGAGCTGCTGTTAACCTGCGATTTCTGAGGCTGGTGACTCGGATGAACTTATCCTCTGCAGCAGAGGTGACTCTTGGTCTTCCTTTCCTGGGCCTTGATGGTTTTTGTGATTGCACTTGGGGACACTGTCAAAGTTTTCCCAATTTTTCGGACTGACTGACCTTCATTTCTTAAAGTAATGATGGCCACTCGTTTTTCTTTACTTAGCTGCTTTTTTCTTGCCATAATACAAATTCTAAGAGTCTATTCAGTAAGACTATAAGCTGTGTATCTAACTGACTTCTCCACAACGCAACTGGATGGTCCCAACCCCATTTATAAGGCAAGAAATCCCACTTATTAAACCTGACAGGGCACACCTGTGAAGTGAAAACCATTTCAGGTGACTACCTCTTGAAGCTCATCAAGAGAATGCCAAGAATGCTTTTCCTAGTCCTCTTTTTTGCAGCCAACCTGCATCCACAAGCAGTATGGTATCTTTGTCATTATCATCATCACCTTCTTCTTCTCCTGCTAAGACTCCTCCTTGTCCATGGCTCCATCGTGAGACATCTATAATCAGGGCCGTCTTTACCAAGGGGCAAAGGGGGCAGCTGCCCCGGGCCCAGTTGCTCCTGGGGGGCCCAAGGCAGCTGCCTCTTGAGCCCTGCTAGCCACTGCCCCGGGTGTCAGGCTATCAGCTCTACCAGGAGTCCAGGCATCATGATCGTACTGTGTTAAAGTTGTGATTTAGGACCTTAATGACATCATCACCATGTGACCAGTAACCTAGCAATTGCTGGTCACATGGCTATGAGGTCATCACAGGTCCTGTGGAGTGTTGCAGAAGTTAACAGTGCAGCTTTTTTGTGTGAAGATTACATCAGAAAAAGGTGACAGGGGCTGTTATGTTAATATACTGTAAACTACTGTATAGTGGGGTGCTGTATACTGTGGGGGGGCTGTATACTGTGTGGGACTGTATACTGTGTGGGGGCTGTATACTGTGTGGGGGCTGTATACTGTGGAGGGCTGTATACTGTGTGGTGGGCTGTATACTGTGTGGGGCTGTATACTGTGGGGGGCCTGTATACTGTGGAGGGCTGTAAACTGTTTGGGACTGTATACTGTGTGGGACTGTATACTGTGTGGTGGGCTGTATACTGTGTGGTGGGCTGTAAACTGTTGTGGGCTGTATACTGTGTGGGGGCTGTATACTGTGGTGGGCTGTATACTGTGTGGGGACTGTATACTGTGTGGGACTGTATACTGTGTGGTGGGCTGTATACTGTGTGGAGGGCTGTATACTGTGGAGGGCTGTATACTGTGTGGGACTGTATACTGTGTGGGACTGCATACTGTGTGGTGGGCTGTATACTGTGTGGTGGGCTGTATACTGTGGTGGGCTGTATACTGTGTGGGGGCTGTATACTGTGGGGGGCCTGTATACTGTGGGGGGCTGTATGCTGTGTGGGACTGTATACTGTGTGGGACTGTATACTGTGTGGTGGGCAGTATACTGTGTGGTGGGCTGTATACTGTGTGGTGGGCTGTATACTGTGGTGGGCTGTATACTGTGTGGGGGCTGTATACTGTGTGGGGGGCTGTATACTGTGGGGGGGTCCTGTATACTGTGGGGGGTCCTGTATACTGTGGGGGGGTTGTATACTGTGGGGGGGGGGGCTGTATAGTGTGGAGGCCTGTATACTGTGTGGGGGCCTGTATACTGTGGGGGGCTGTATAGTGTGGGGGGCCTGTATAGTGGGGGGGCTATACTGCTGTACTGTATACTGTGGGGGTCTGTATAATGTATACTGAGGGTGCGGTATAGTGTGGAGTACTATACTGCTGTACTGTATAGTGTGGGGGGCTGTATCGTTTATTGTTTGGGGTGCTGTATACTGTGAGGTGTTGTATACTGTGGGGTGCTGTATACTGTGGGCTGGTATACTGCTCTACTATATACTGTGGGGTACTGTATAGTGTGGGGTGCTATACTGCATACTGTGTGGTGCTGTATACTATAGGGTGCTATACTGCATACTGTGGGGGGCTGGGGTGCACTGTAACACTAGGGTGAGCCGAGCCCTGGTCTCCTTCCTGCAGAGCAATGCCCACTTCCAGCCTGAGCCCAGCTGCCCAGAGCACTGATCCTGAGCCGCTGGAGTCTTTAGAACTGGAAGCATTTACAGTCATTCACTGTACTCTACCAGATGTGTGGATTTTTTGTGTGTGTGTTGTGGTGGAGGGCGTGATTGCCTGCTAAGGTGTGGGAAGGTAGGATCCAGGGGGCCCAAGTAAATTTTTTCCCAGGGTCCAATCAATATTAAAGACGGCCCTGTCTATAATGGAAACATTTGGCCATGAAAAAACTTTTCTCCACCAGCAATTAGCTTGTCTACAAGCTGAACCCCCACTTGGCGAAGTTGCTGGCAGTGCAGTTGCTGTAGTATAATTTTAGTAGAACTTTGTACTCTTATGTGAGAGAGAATGTGGGCCACTCCCTGTGATTCTTGCCGCGCATCATGCCGTTACGGGCAGGGACACTACATATCTTTGATGCCCCACTCGGTCAATGTTTTTTGTGGTAGTGTAGAGGCAGCACTCCAGCAACATAAACAGGTCCTTTTGGCCCCCTCCCACCATATCATGGGCTGGCTCCTACAGCAGGCACTTATCTGCCTCCTCCATGGACACGGTTCTATCCCCAATAGCAGCAGGGCAGAGTGTCGCTCACACTACCCATCCTTCCTATGACATGTCAAGTCAAGCGTAGCCATGCCTTGTTGGAGCTGATTGGCCTGGGAGAGAAAAGCCATACCAGTGAACAGTTGCTAAAGCACATGCAGCAGCAAACATCTTTCTTGCTGTCACCACACTGATTACAACTAGGCAAGATGGTCAGTGACAATAGGCACAAAATCCTGAACCTGGGTGAAATAACACATGCTTCCTGCATGACCTCTTAAAAAAAATACACTGGCTTGCACGAGGTACTGGCAATGTACAAGAGACTGTGTCTCTTCAGCCATTCTCATGTTGTGAGGAACTCTCTCTTGGACTTGCAGCATCAGAATAGTATACAGATACACCTCTTAATCTGTGGTGTTCCAACTCGCTGGAATTCAACATTGCACATGCTTGTATGAGCAGCGGAAAGCCATGAATGATTTGGTCAGGCAACCTCAGCAGGGAGCATTTTTTACAGATTGGGCAGTGGCAACTCATGCCATTTATGCTGCAGTTGACCCTCATTCTCCTCATATGTATTTTTGAAAAGACGCTGATGCTCATGCAACAGGTGGCCATGTAGCTGTTGGGGACCCACAATGAGAAACTCTCATGGAGGAGGAGCAGGAGGTTCTGCCACTTGAGGTGGAGGAAGAGGAGTCTGAGTTGGAGGAGAAAAAGGATAATGATGATGAAGGTGACACTGGCCACAACAACGATCGTCTTAGTGGGGGGGCGTAGGTGAAAAGAACTGTCTTCTGGGGTACACTGGCCAGAATGGCGACCTGTACACTTGCTTGCTTACACAGTGACAGGCGTATCGTTGACATTAAGCAGTGTAATGATTACTGCATAACCATGCATCTAGACCCTCATTACCAGGGCAAATTGGGAGAATGTTTTGCTCTCACAGTAAGGAGGACAAATGACGTTATTACCAGGAAACACTATGTGCTTACGGCGAGCAGACACCTGCTGCCAGCATATCTGAAATGGAGGTCCCTCTCCGCCCCCCACAAAGTCACCCACCACCATGAGCAGAAGAAGCCACAGCCGCCATTTCAGTCTCCTCAACATGATGAAACAGTTTTTCCATGTGCCGTGCCAGGCAGAGGCCAGTCAGCAAGCTCCCGTCTCAACACCCAGGTTCAGGCCTACCTGTTCCCTCAGCCCATGGATTTTTGGGTAGGCAGACTGGAACAGTGGCAGTTGCTTTCTATTTTCTTTCTTGCCCTGCCTCCAATGTCATCTTTGTGTTTTTAACACCTTGGCGTGGTAACACCCAAACAGACCAAGTTGTTCTCCACCAGTGTCCAAAACATCACTTTTGTCAAAATGAACCAAGTCTGGATTCAGGAGGATTTTCACATTCCTTCAGATGATTCCCATGATAGACCTACCCTTGCTCGTGGTGCCCCATCTTGCCACTGTTGTTGTCTGTCTGCCTAACTAACATCATGTTCTATATAGCTGTTGCTGCAGCCTTCATCATGCCACTAATTCCTAAATGCTAATTACGTGCATTCACTTTCCACACAGTCGAAATATCAAATCATTTTCGGGGGGCATACATACGCGATAACTGCATCAATACCGGCATTTTGTCACAGCTCAGACTGATTCCGATGAATAGACCTTGCACACTACATGAAATTGAAGTTATATGGAGGTGCAATATTCCCTCATAAAAGTCTATGGGTGCCCTATAATACCTCTGAATAACTTTGGACGTTGAACAGAATTGTAATCCTGTTATGTCCATGAGCCCTAGGTTCCTACAAAATGTTACCTATTTTTAGCTCCAAATGCTGTCATATAGAATCAAGAAATTCCAATCTTATTTTTATCATCATATGAGCTAAAGAAATTTATGGTTTAGTTTTTTGTTTTGTTAGTTTTTTTGTTTTCTTTTTTAAATATAGCAATGAAACTAAGGAAAAAAATAAGTATATATAAATCACAATCCTACTTCAGCTGCTATTTTTCAAATGAAAATTCAAAACCAAATACAAGTAAATTGGATAACACCACAATTTTGTGAGTAAGCTTCACACTGCTATTGATTTAACACACAGATTAAAAATACTGTTGCATCTAAATTAATATTAAGTAAAGCATGCCCCCTGCTGTAGGCACCATGGATTTCAGAAATCATAAAATGGCCATGAAAAACTGTACTGTGGATGATTTATCGATAACAAATACAGGAGTGCGTGAAAGTTTATGAACGCTTCGGAATTTTCTGTTTTTGCATAAATTTGACCTAAAACTACATCTGATTTTCACATAAGTCCTAAAAGTAGATAAAGATAACTAAATCAAATAAATAAGTAAAAAAATTAGACTTGGTCATTTATTTAGTAAGGAAAAAAATCCAATATGACATGTCTGTGAGTGGCAAAAGTATGTGAACATTTAGTACTAGCAGATACTTTAAAGGTGAATTTAGAGTAATTTATTTTCAATCAATTGGATGACAATCCGGTGTGAGTGGGCAATCTGTTGTATTAAAAGAAAAGGGAACAATCAAAGTCTGATCATTGCAACACGTGTATCATGACATAAACCATGGAGATTTTTGGGGACCTCAAAAGAATAGTTGTTGATGCTCATCAGACTTGAAAAGGTTACAAAACAATCTCTAAAGAGTTTAGACTACACTAATCTACAGTCTACAGATTGGGTACAAATGGAGGAAATTCAAGGCCATTGTTACCCTCCCCAGGAGTGGTCTACCAACAAAGATTACTCCAAGAACAAAGCATGTAATAATTTGCAAGGTCAGAAAAGTATCCAAGGTACCTTCTAAGCAACTAATGGGCTTTCTTACATTAGTTAATGTTAATGTTCATGAGTAGAGATGGCCTTGTCATTTGGTCGGCGGTCGTTTCACGGCGAACTTTTCTCATTCACGATTTGCCGAACAGGTGAACCTATAGCGATGTCCGCCGGCGCTATAGTCTTTTGCCTTGTGCAGAACTTTGACCCATGACACATCCATCAGGTGGGACAGGACAGCCAATTGAGACGTTTCAGCACAAGGACACCCCTCTACCCTATAAATAAACCCGATCTGGCTGCCATTTTACATTCGGTATTTTGCCAGTGTAGAGAAAGGTTGTTGTGTGGAGCAGGGACAGACTGTTAGGGACACCAAACGCTAGCTAATAGGGCCATAAAAGTCCTTTTAAGGACTGGTATAGGTGTGCTATCAATAGGTGTGACATACTGAGGGGTGTAATATGCTTATAATATACTTTCTAACATGGAAAGTATATTATAGTGCATTTGTATTGTACAGCAGTTGTGTGCGGTTCTGCTGTGATACTGCAGCTATACAGAGGGACAAAAGCTATTGGAATAACTAATTGCAACTGGTGTGATATACCAGTTGCCCTCCAAATAAAATGATTGAGGCAGGGGTCTGATATACCTATAATATAATTTCTATTAAGTGCATTTGTATTGTGCAGCAGTTGTGTGCGGTTTTGCTGAGATACCGCAGCTATACAGAGGGACAAATGCTATTGGAACAACTACAGGTAAATTCAACTGGTGTGATATACTAGTTGCCCCCCAAAAAAACTGATTGAGGCAGGGGTGTGATATACCTATGATATAATTTCTATATAGTGCATTTGTATTGTGCAGCAGTTGTGTGCGGTTCTGCTGCAATACCGCTGCTATACAGAGGGACAAACTCTATTGGAACAACTGATTGCAACTGGTGTGATATACCAGTTGCTCCCCTAAAAAACTGAATGAGGCAGGGGTGTCATATACCTATAATATACTTTCTATATAGTGCATTTGTATTGTGCAGCAGTTGTGTGTGGTTCTGCTGCGATACTGCACTACCCCAATGCCCCTTTCAGCATGCCTTCGCCAGGGGGTAACGCCATCACTTTGGGGCCTAAGATTATAAAGCCCCTCCCGCCAATGAGGTTGCATTTCCGATGTAAGTAACTGATTTTAGTCACCTGGATGTACAGCGGCAAGACACGATGAGCGGGTCACAGCTCGCAGTCCTCCCCCTAGCCGGCGTCACATCGCTACGCCCCCAAACACGTTACAAATTCACGTGATAAGGTGGGCCGACGTAGAGACGCCAGGTGGGACGTGCCGAGCACTGCCCCGCACATCACGTGCACACATCCAGGGGAAGAAAAGACCAGCCAGGGAGAGCGTTTCTCCCTCTACCGGCTATACTTTATATATCCCGTGAAATAACAGGCAGGCGCATCAGGCCGGAGCCTAAGTAGAAAGTTGGAGAAAGTGTGTGCGATTACGTCAAAGGACGCACCAGGTTGAGTGGCTCTGTACCCTCCTCACCCTCTGTATCTGCACCCTCCTCACTCTCTGATGTGTGCACTCCCAAAGACACCACCACCTCCACCACCATAGCCCCTCCACTCAAGTGAGAGGAATTATTTCCCCATCTGTTCCCAGACCTTACCGTTGCGCACCCATTCTTGGCATCGGATGAGAAAGAGGAGGTAGCAACTGCCGCCACCCAGCGGTCTGACAACAGTACCCAGATCAGCCCAAGGAGGGTGGTCCCTGCTGTTGCTGCCTACTCCAAGATCTCTAATGTCAGTGGTGGTGAAGGGGACGATGATGACGTGTTGATGGATGTCACTTGGGTGCCCACAAGAGAGGAAGAGGAGGGGAGACAGTGCAGCAGATAGGGGGTAGAAGTAGGATAAGCAGGCAGAACTCACAGTGCACAGGAGGCAAAAAGTAGACTGCAAATATATCTGGAGCGAGCCATCCACGATGCATGGTCACATTTGGCGCTCCCAGGACGCCGGCACATGGCTCCGCAGTGTGGTCTTTTATTAACGTGTCCGCTGCTGACAATAGTGTTGCCATCTGCAGCCTGTGCTGTCAACGCATAAGTCGCTGTAAGCCCAACACTCACTTAGGGACGACCACTTTAAAGGGAACCTGTCATTAACTTTATGCTGCCAATACTAACGGCAGCCTAAAGTAGAGACAGAGGGGTTGATTTTATCGGTCTGTCATTTATAAGTTGAAAGTAAGTGGTTGCCGAGAACCAACATCACAATCATTGCAGACTGGGCCTGGAAAAGAGTCATGGCCACCTGAGAAGACTCATGGTTATTCATGAATTCCTGCTCACACTGCCCACCTGCTGATGATTAACAGGCTTCTACCTAGTTTTCTCCCTTTCTCTTTAGGAGAGAACTGCCAATCATCACCACATGGATGGGGAGAGCAGGAGATTATGAATAATCATGACTCTTCTCAGGTAAATATGACTCTTTAAGGCCTGTGCTGCAATGATTATGATGCTAGCAACCACTTACTATTAGCTCACGAGTAACACACCGCTGAAATCAGCATTTCTGTCACCTATTTATGCTGTCCTCAGTGAGGTTAGCATACAGTTGATGACAGGTTCCATTTAAGAAGGCACCTGGCCTCCAATTATCGAGCCCAATGGGAGGAACACCGTCAGAACCCACAAAGCCACACTCCTGGCGCTCCATGTCCTGCCTCTTCTCCTCTCTCCTCCCATTTGTCCTCCACTCCACCTTCCACCATGCCGTTGTTGCGTTCTTCTAGTAAAAGGCAGGCTTCCATGGCCAAAATGTTTAAACCTAAAAAGTTGATGACGCCAGATAACCCTCTTGCCCAACGGCTGACCGCCGGCTTGTCGGAACTGCTAGCCCGCCAATTACTGCCATATA
Source organism: Bufo gargarizans (assembly GCF_014858855.1). Lineage (NCBI taxonomy): Eukaryota > Metazoa > Chordata > Amphibia > Anura > Bufonidae > Bufo > Bufo gargarizans. Next base: position 438,172,854 of record NC_058083.1, on the reverse strand, counting down.
AACTGGTGGACTCAGAGGCCTTTAGAAAATTTGTGGCCATTGGCACACCGCAATGGAAGGTCCCCGGAAAGAAATATTTCTCCCAAAAGGGCATCCAAGAGCTATATGGCTATGTTCAGTGGCAAGTGTATCTCTGGCACACATTGTTGTTGCCAAGATACATCTGACCACAGACACGTGGTCTAGCAAACACGGGCAGGCAAGGTACATAACTTTTATTGCCCATTGGGTGAACCTGCTGACGACTGTCAAGCATGCAACCCTTGGCACCCATGTGGATTTGGTGTTACCACCACGGATCGCATGCAAGCCTGCCTCTTCTTCTCCTTCTTCTCCTTCTACTACATCTTCCATTTCCTCCTCAGCTGACTCCTCCTTTTCCACTGCCATCGCCTCTTTCGCTGCACCCCCCCCCCCCCAGCTCCCCAGAACCCATTCGACGTGCCAGGTGAGACGTTGCCATGCTGAGCTGTGGCTGTTGTGCCTGGAAGCCAAGAGCCACACTGGTCCTGCACTCCTTTCAGCTCTGCGGTCACAGGTCGATCAGTGGCTAACCCCACTCAATTTGACAGTTGGTAAAGTGGTGTGCGACAACGGTGCCAATCTGCTGAGCGCGTGGAAACAGGGCAAAATGACACACGTCCTGAACTTTGTCGTGCAGTGATTCGTTGCCAAGTACCCCAGGGTCCAGGACGTCTTGCGGCAGGCCAGGAAAATCTCTAGCCATTTTAGAAGATCTTGCACGGCCATGGCTCGCCTTGCTGACGTTCAGCGGCAACACCACTTGCCCATCAGACATCTGATTTGTGACTGCCCGGCACGCTGGAACTCCAACTTGTATATGCTTTAATGGCTGCTTCAGCAGAAACGTGCCGTTAATGACTAGCTGTACGAATTCTGCGGCAGGACAGGTTCTGAGGAGCTTTTTTTTTCACCGCGCCAGTGGCTGCTCATGAGCGACGCATGCAGACTTCTGAGGCCATTTGATGAGATCACCAAACTGGTCAGTCGCAGCCAGGGTGCCATCAGTGACATCGTACCATACGCCTTCTTTCTGGAGCGTGCATTACGTCGTGTCATTGATCAAGCCCTCGAGGAGCAGGAAGACGAGGAAGTCGCAATGCTGAATGAATTCCCAGGAGTGGCTACTCCATCTGAGACAAGTCATCAGGAGTCTGAAGAGGAGTCAGAGGAGGATGGTGCCTGGGAGGAGGAGGAGGAGCAAGAAGAGCAGGCTTTCAACTTTTCCGGTATCCCTGGTGTTATCAGTGGATGGGGGAAGGAGACCAAGGACGACATTCTCCTGGGCGATGAGCAGGAGCCAGGCCACTCCACCGCTTCCAATTTAGTGCAAAAGGGGGCCTTCATGCTCCAGTGTTTGAAGAGGAATCCCCCTATAAAAAGCACAAAGGGCAGGGACCAGTACTGGGTGGCAATGTACTTAGACCTCCGGTAAAAACATTAAATGGTGGACATGTTACCAGCATTACAGAGGGCTATCAGAATGCAGCATTTCCAGGCCTTGCTTCGAGAGATGCTGCATTCTGCTGTTGCGGGCGCTGGCAGAAGAATTTCCACTCACAGAGAAACAGTTGCGAGTACCAATCCTACAGCGCATTCAAGAAGAGGGCGGTTTGAAGATGTGTTGGTCACTTTGGATATGAGATCATTCTTGTAGCCAACCCATCGACAGCTTCGCTCTGGATCCAGCCTCAGGGAATGCCTAGACCGACAGCTGTCCGGCTACATCGGGTAGCGGCCGATGTGGATGCTCTGAGAAGCGAGGAACCCCTTGACTACTGGGTGTGCAGGCTTGACCTGTGGCCGGAGCTGGCACAATTTGCCATGGAACTCTTGGCTTGCCCCATATCGAGTGTATTGTCTGAAAGGATGTTCAGAGCAGCAGGGGGGATCATGACCGATAAGCGCACTCGCCTAACTCACGACAGTGTGGACTACCTCACATTTCTAAAAATGAATGAGGCATGGATCTCGGAGGAATTCAACACCTGTGACAACCACGTTTAATTGAATTTCATCACCATAGTTTTATTTTTCAAGAGGGGGGATTTCGTTAGCCATGTTTTTAAACCAATTTTATATTTTTAGTTCTTTTAAACATATGTATTTGACATGTATTTGTACTGGCCTGCAGTAAAATTGATATCCAATGACCGTCTAATATACTGTACCTCCAGCCACATAATCATTATTTGTTTTCTGTCCGGTGAATGCCCAATGTTTGGGGCCTGTACTCCACTGGCCTAACAGTACAATTGATATCCAATGACCGTCTAACATACCTCCAGCCACATAATCACTTGATCTTTTCTGTATGGTGAATGCATAATTTTTGGAGCCTGTAATGTAACTGGCCAACAGTAAAATTGTTATACTGTTACTGCCTAATGTACCTCCAGCTACATAATCATTTGATCTTTTCTGTGCGGCGAATGCATAATTTGGGGGGCCTTTAATGTAACTGGCCATCAGTAAAACTGTTATACGGTCATCACCCAATGTACCTCCAGCCACATAATCACTTGATCTTTTCTGTATGGTGAATACATAATTTTTGGGGCCTGTAATGTAACTGGCCAACAGTAAAATTGTTATACTGTGACCGCCTAAAGTACCTCCAGCCACATAATCACTTGATCTTTTCTGTACGGTAAATGCATAATTTTTGGGGCCTGTAATCTAACTGGCCAACAGTAAAATCAAATTTAATATTTTTAGTTCTTTTAAATATATGTATTTGACATGTATTTGTACTGGCCTGCAGTAAAATTGATATCCAATGACCGTCTAATATACCTCCAGCCACATAATCACTTGATGTTTCCTTTCCGGTGAAAAAATAATTTTTGGGGCCTGTAGTCCACTGGCCTGCAGTAAAATTGATATCCATTGACCTTCTAATATACCTCCAGCCACATAATCACTTGATCTTTTATGTATGGTGAATGCATAATTTGTGGGGCCTATAATCTAACTGGCCAACAGTAAAATTGTTATATGGTGACGCCTAATGTACCTCCAGCCACATTATTCATTGTTCTTTTCTGTACGGTGAATGAATAATTTTTGGGGCCTGTAGTTCACTAGCCTGCAGTAAAATTGATATCCATTGACCGTCTAATATACCTCCAGCCACATATTCACTTGATCTTTTCTGTACGGTAAATGCCTAATTGTTGGGGCCTCAGAGGAATTCAACACCTGTGACGACCACGTGTTATCGAATTTCACCTATTATCATTTGGGGTTTATTAAAGAGAGGGCATTTTTTTAATCCAATTTTATATTTTTAGTTCTTTTAAACATATGTATTTGACTTGTTTTTGTACTGGCCTGCAGTAAAATTGATATCCAATGACTGTCTAATATACCTCCAGCCACATAATCACTTGATGTTTTCTGTCCAGTGACTAAATAATTTTTGGGGCCTGTAGTCCACTGGCCTGCAATAAAATTGATATCCAATTATCGTCTAATATCCCTCCAGCCACATAATCACTTGATGTTTTCTGTCCTAATGTTTGGGGCCTGTACTCTACTGGTCCGCAGTAAAATTGATATCCAATGACCGTCTAATTTACCTCCAGCCACATAATCACTTGATGTTTTCTGTTCGGTGAATAAATAATTTTTGGGACCTGTAGTCCACTGGCCTGCAATAAAATTGATATCCAAAGACCGTCTAATTTACCTCCAGCCACATAATCACATGATGTTTTCTGTCCGGCAAATGCCTAATGTTTGGGGCCTATACTCCCGTGGCTTAAAATTTTACTTTTCTAGGCTCAAGCAGGGCACATTTTTTATTTTTTCAATTTAAGACGTATAAAAATGGCCCCTGACTAAAATACATATTTTTTGTGGGAATTTTTGCCATTGATCCCCCTCTGGTATGTCACTTTCCATGTTGTGGGACGACTTGTGCACTTCTAGTAAGTATTTGGTGGCTGCAAATATGACTTGAAGGTTTTTCAGGTTCACCTGCCATTAAAGTGAATGGGGCCCGCCGCATTATTCATGAGTCCATCATCAGAAGGATATTGAACAACATGGTGTACAGGGAAGAATTGCAAAAAGAGAGCCACTGTTCTCCAAAAAGAACACTGCTGACATCTGCAGTTTGCTAAAGATCACCTGGACAAGCCAGAAGTCTATTGCGACAATGTTTTGTGGATAGATGAGACCAAAATATAAATTTTTGGTTCAAATGAGAAGCATTATGCTTGGAGGAAGGAAAACACTGCATTCCAGCATAAAAACCTCATCCCATCTGTAAAACACTATGGTTTGGGCCTGTTTTGCTGCATCTGTGTCAGGACAGCTTACCGTCATTAATAGAACAATGAAATCTGAATCATACCAGCAAATTCTAAAGGAAAATGTCAGGGCATCTGTCCGTGAGCTGACTCTCAGGAGAATTTGGATCATGCAGCAAGACAACGACCGTAAGCACACAAGTTTTTCTACTAAAGAATGGTTAAAACAAGACCCATTGGAAACTTTGGTTAGCCTCTAGCCATGCAATCATTCCAAGTAGTTGATGCCCCTACTTTATGTTCACACTGCTGGAACTCTCCTAGAACAGTTTACTGATGTTTAACAGCTTTTCTTTGGTTTATTTATTTTCTGTATATTAATGTACTTTTGTATTTTGAAGAAAAATGCAATAAAAACATTTGTTCATAAAGAATGGCTAAAGATGAATAAAGTTAATTTTTTAGAATGGCCAAGTCAAAGTCCTGACCTTCATCCTATGTTATAACAAACCTGAAGCGAGCAGTTCATGGGAGGAAACCAACCAACATAACAGAGTTAAAACCGTTTTCTTCAGATTAATGGTCTAAAATTCCTCCTAGCCGCGTTTAGGACTAATCAAATATTACCGGAAATGTTTTGTTGCAGTTGTTTCTGCACAAGGGGGACACACCAGATACTGCAAGCAAAGGTTCACATACTTTTGCAACTCATTTAGATGTGCTATTGGATCATTTTCCTCAATAAATAATTGAGCAGGTCTAATATTTTTGACTAATTTGTTTGATCTGGTTACCTTTATCTACTTTTAAGTGTTTAAATCTGATATAGTTTTAGCTCTAATTAATGCAGAAATATAGAACATTTTGAAAGGTTCACAAACTTTCAAGATCCACTGGATGGCCAGTCTTGTACCACAGTCTAAGACAGCACATGCCATGCTTTTGGATTATGATGATGAATTATTATTATTATTATTATTATTATTTCTAATCATAGCAATAGTTTTTTGCTCATTAAATTCATTTATATAGCACTTGGAGATCACCATCTACATTTAGAAATAAAATATTGTCACTTGGAGATCACATTTACATTTTGAAATAACCTATCAGCATGTTTTTGAAGAGTGAAAGGAAACTGGAGTAATTCGAGGAAACCCTAAACACACGGGGAGAACATACAAACACCATGCCTTGATTAGACATGAACCCAGGACTACAGCGCTACAAGACAACAATGTTGATACTATTACTACTGATAATATTTGTTTATAATTATGTTTACTCATATGGGTTCAAATATATATAATAAAGAAAAAGAAAAAACAAACACTCACTTTTTTATTGTACAAAAGAAATTGTTTCATATTCCCCAAGCCATTCATTTTTTCATTAAAAAGGATTAAGATGAAATGAATTTACATTCACATAAATTACATTTAAATAATAAAGGGCATATTTGCTAACTATTGTATGCTTGCTTTGCAACAGATCAACCAAGCCGTGATCTAAACAGTGATCCTCATGTGGAAGAAATATTTGGCTTCTCTGAAGCTTACGCCATGCTGTGTAAAAACAGAATCACTGTGAAAACAAAGGAGCGCAGACTACAGACAGTTCTCAGTTCTAACTTCTGTTTAATAGTAATTTTTGTAAGCATTAGGCAAACGTCTCTACCATTCAGTCTATGAGGAAAAAAAACATTTTACAGGTCAGTGGTATTACGCATACCCGCATATATAGGTAAAGGTAAAAACACAGAAACATGAAAACAGACAGATTTCCCTGTGCTCTAGTCATCAGAAGTAGAAAGAGCATATCGATCCCATCAAATGAAAGACCATTGTTCATGAGTCATCACTGCATAGATATATGCTGTTTATTCATACCTGAATTGTAGCATGTAAGTGGCCGATCAAACCTTTGCTTGATGGAACAAGTTCACAGTCACATCAGTTATTTGGTCAGTTATTTCCATCAGTTATTGCAAGTCAAAGCAAGGTGCGGGTCAAAAACCTTATCTCTGCCTTAGGCTTCACTACTGGTTTTGGCTCACAATAACTAATGGAAATAACTGACCAAATAATTGAAGTGTGAACTCGGCCTTATATGTATGATTTAGCGTTATTTTTATAAATTTTTTAATATACAGTGGCATACAAAAGTTGGGGCACCCCTGGTCAAAATGACTGCTACAGTGAACAGTTAAAAGGGTTTTCCGAGACTTTAATACTGATGACCTTTCCTGTGGATAGGTCATCACTATCTGATCGGTGGGGATACAACATCCGGGTCGGGACCCCGATGATCAGCTGTTTGAGAAGGCAACGGCAATCGTAGTAGCACTGCGGCCTTCTCTCAGTTTCCCCTTGCCCAAGTTATGAAAGGTTGATCGGTCACGTGGCCTTTGCACAGCTCAGCCCCATAAAAGTGAATGAGGCTGAGCTGTGATACCAAGTACAGCTGCTATACCAGGGATCAGCAACCTTCAGCACTCCAGCTGTTGTGAAACTATGACTCTCATCATGCACACTTACTTGGCTGTTCTTGTAACTCCCATAAAAGTAAAAGGAGGAATCTGGGTGTTGTAGTTTCAGAACAGCTGGAGTGCCTTGTGCTATACTATGTAAGTTGCTGTGATTGGTGACTAGGGAGAAGGCCATGGCAGCTGAAACAGCTAATCAGCGGGGGTTCCGGGTGTCGAAGCCCCGCTAATCAGATACTGATGACCTATCCAGAGGATAGATCATCAGTATTTGTCTTGGAAAACCCTTTTAAGCAAGTTGAAGACGTAACGATCTCCAAAAGCATTAAGTTAAAGATAATACATTCTCTTTATATTTTAAGCAAAAACTTCCTCACAATCCCCTGGTCTGATCATAAAAAATCTCTGGATAGACCTTAAAAGTTGAAAATAAAAAAAAGTGTTTTTGCTTAGCCTACAAAGGGAATGTGTCCTATCTAACTTTATGCCTAGGAGATCATTTCATCTTCAAGTTGCTTAACTGTTCACAGTAACAGTAATTTTGACAAGGAGTGCCCAAACCTTTGCATGCCACTGTATCTCTAAAGCAACTCTACAGTTTGAGAACTCTTCTGACTTCTGTGTGTAACTTGGGGGAATGGAAGATTGGGTTTACTGCAATCTAACTAAAATTCCAGGTTTTGTATAGAGTTAGACTTTAATAAATGTTCAACTAACCCATATAAAGGGATTTTACCTGACCCCTCAGAACAACCAGTGGCTGTCAATGCCCTGAATGTGTCTCCCCACTTTGTTGCAGCTCTAAATACTATTGTCCCCAGTGGACTCCAGGGATCTCACAGCATTACGAAAACTTGGCCATATCACTGATAATTTTGTATGCGTAAAACAGGCATAGAAAATGATAAATGAGACGATGTTTCATTATTAGATTTGCTTGTAAATTTCACTTTTACTGAAAAAAAATATATAGAATGCTCACCTTCCCTAAAACCTGTGGTTTCCTTGCCTGGTCCTATGCCAACTTCTGTACAACCCGGCCTTTTAGGACAAAAATATTGTCCCATCTGACTGCTGCAGGAGGGGCAGCAGCAATACTGGGGCACATAGGACAAGACATCATCGCAGGAGGCCAGGTTGTACAGAGAGAGGCAAGGAACCAGGCAAGGGAGCCAGGGTTGGTGAGTATAGTTACATAGTAGATACAGTTGAAAAAAGACATAAGTCCATCAAGTTTAACAAAGGGATAGGTGGGGACGCGAATCCCAGAAGCAAGTGAGACTCCTATTTCTTCACGTTTTCATAAGCATTAATGTTGTTTACTTTTAAGAATTCATCTAAACCCTTTTTGAAACTGTCCACTGTTCCTGCTGTGACTACATCCTGAGGAAGTCTATTCTACAGATTCACAGTTAGAGGCAGTGCCCCCTTGTCTTTTGAGCGCATTTTACATGGAACAGTTTTTCACCGTATTTTTTGTATGACCCATTTATATAATCATGTCCCCCCTTAGACGTCTCTTCTCAAGTTTAAATTCTTTTAATCTTTCTTCATAACTAATGTAACGGATCTCCTAGCACCCCGACCGGGTACCTCCGTCGATAGATGCTCCTAGTGCTTTCCGAGGACTCCAAGCACTCCACTTGACACCGTACGCCCTGCAGACCCCACGAACCGCTGCAGCTTGGTTGGGGTCTCACCATCCTCCACCCACGCTGGACCTACGACAAGGCTCCAGGCTCCAGTGGGTGAACCTCTCCTACAGCCAGAGAGCAGGAACAGCTCTTACAAGAGCTAGTAGTTATGCCAGGGGAGTATAGCAAATCGTCAGCGTATAGCAATCCCCCAGTTTTGATCAGTTATCCAAACACCAGTCTCAACATGATGAAGGATAAAACAGGAACACTTTATTGAGGGCTACCCGCCCGTATTTATGCAGGTCCCCATCTGGTGGACACGCCCCCAGGGGACCAGAATGGAGACTGCGACACACCGAACAGATACAACACATCCCCACAATGCATCATGGTTTCCTCCTCTCTGCCCCAGAGACAACCGAGGGATAATCCAATTATCTCTCAGGACACAGGGAGATCACCAATACACATGTGGAGACAACAGGACAGACATCACCATTTAAACACACAATGTCACACCCTCCCAGCAACCACAGACATTTAACATATTCCCAGATAGCTCAAGTCTGAGTGCATATCATTGGGCGAATGGCACTCAGACCACACGAATACAATTAAACTAGCCATCTGGGTGCCCTCACATAACAAAATACAATTCCAAAGACAGATTTAAGCTATGCGGCCGGCCTGTCTTCTTTAAAGTTAGTATGGGCCATAATCCTGAGGCAGGAGGCTGGCAACCAGCCCCCTCCAAAACACCGTGGCGAGGTTGGTTTCGTCACAACTAAGACCCTCCATGCCCCTTATCAGTTTAGTCGCTCTCCTCTGTACTTTTCCAGCTACAGTGCATCCTTTCTATGGACTGGTGCCCAGAACTAGACTGCATATTCCAGATGAGGCCGCACCAGCGCTTTGTAAAGTGGTAATATTACATCCCTGTCCCGCAAGTCCATGGCTCATTTAATGCATGACAATATCCTGGTGCCCTTAGAAGCAGCTGATTGACATTGTATGCTGTTATTTAATCTACAATCTACAAGGAGACCCAAATTCTTCTCTATAAGTGACTCTCCCAGTGTTACATTACCTATATATAACATTTATAAAACATTGTTGCGGACCCCTTTGGCGCTGCCTAGACCTTGATTGAATAAACTTCACAATTGAAGTGTCTGGTATTAAGAGATCTTTTATTATTATTATTATACGATATAGTCAACGCGTTTCTGGGGCCCCAGAAACGCGTTGACAATATCGTATAATAATAAAAGATCTCTTAATACCAGACACTTCAATTGTGAAGTTTATTCAATCAAGGTCTAGGCAGCGCCAAAGGGGTCCGCAACAATGTTTTTTAAAGGTTATTTCTTCATCTGCCACCTGCCTCGAGCACACGCAGAGGAACGCGGCTGCAGCCCAAGACAACCGCACGCTGGTCGGGACACCAAATAACCAGCAAAGCAATCTACAGTTGTTGTGCCTCTTCACAACAACATCTGGTAAGCAGACTTGTAAGCTTTTTAACACAATAAGGAAGCGTTTAATGCACATATGGCGCTCTACTCTCCCAATTTTATCTCTACACAGTGTTACATTACCCAACAGTGATGCCCAACCTACGGCACACGGGCCAAATCCAGCCCACGAAGCTGTGTCATGCGGCCCATGTGACTCCCTGGAAAAAGTCTAAGGTGTACTAATATGCCATAGACTTTTCCCCCACATTCATCAGCGCATTGAGCGTTGTGAACGGCACAGACAGCGCAGTGATGCTGCCTGTGCCTGAAATAACCAATAGCAAAGCTCCTTACAGCAAGGAGCTTTGTTATTGGTTGGTATAGGCGCACGCCGGTGCGAAACAGGTCCTGCACCAAGGGAAGCCGGAGGGAGCTGGAAGGAGGACGGGCCGGCTCCAATGGTGGCTGTTGTAAGGAGAGCGGGGTGCGCTGCCCAAGGACATTGGGAAACATGACAAGGTCGCTGGAGAGGTAAGGAGCTGTGGACTCATGTGACTGGTCCCCGGTGACCCTGCTCCCCCCTGCTCCTATCACCTCACTAGTGACCCTGCTCCCCCCTCCTCCTGTCACCCCACTAGTGACCCTGCTCACCCCTCCTCCTATCACCTCACTAGTGACCCTGCTTCCCCCTCCTCCTGTCACCCCACTAGTGACCATGCTTCCCCCTCCTGTCACCCCACTAGTGACCCTGCTTCCCCCTCCTCCTGTCACCCCACCAGTGACCATGCTTCCCCCTCCTGTCATCCCACTAGTGACCCTGATTCCCCCTCCTCTGGTCACCCCACTAGTGACCCTGCTCCCCCCTCCTCCTGTCACATTAGTGACCCTGCTCCCCCCTCCTCCTGTCACCGCACTAGTGAACCTGCTCCCCACTTCTCCTATCACCTCACTAATCACCCTGCTTCCCCCTCCTCTTGTCACCCCACAGAGAAGAAGCTGAACAGACTCCACCAACTATGATGGGATCCGGGTTTCTGTTCAGGATTGTGTCTTTTTACCGGACACAAAAGTGCTGCATACAAGGCTTTTTTGTGTGGTCTTTCGACAGAATCTGCAACAGAGGCTCCAAACGCAGCCTCCAACGCAGATTTGAAGGCCTACGTATTATGTATTTTAGTAATGCTCACACATGCCCCCACACAGTGTTTGCATTTCTTTCTGGCAAAGCTACCTGCTTCTGGCCCGCAAAATTTATACCATGTCTAGTGCGACCCTCAAACGAAAAATGGTTGGGCACCACTGACCAAGGACATATAAAGCATGGAGATTATTACTACCAAGATGCATAACTTTACATTTATCCACATTGAATGCCCAATCACTTATAGTGTTCAAGTCAGCTTGTAGTTTATGGACATCTTCCATAGACTGTACAGTACTACATAGCTTAGTGTCATTGCAAAAATAGATATGGTGCTATTAATCCTGTCCTCGATATCATTAATTAATAAATTAAGTAATAGCTGGCTCAGCACTGAACCTTAGGGTACACCGCTTATAACTAGAGTTGTTGCAATACCAAATTTTTGATTCGATTATACCGGCCGCACCCAGCCATTGTTATACTGCAGCGCACTTTCTCTTTGCATTCTTTTTTCTATTTCCCAATGTTCTGGGGTATTTACAAATTTATAAATAAAAAAAATATATATAAAAAATAAAGGATAAAAAAACAACAAAAACAGTGTTGGCTACCCCCTTCTCCTCCACCACTGCTTCTACCTACACCGCCATGTCCACTGCCTCCTCAACCTCCTACTCCACTTTGACCTCCTCCTCCTAGTTTAAGATTATTATTTTTTTTTTATTCTATTCTATGTTATTTTATGTCATTTCCCGCAATTGTCCTGCTCTTAGCCCCATTTTGCTTCCTTTTGCAGCCCTCTAGCCCTTACTATGACTATTTTACAGGCATTTTAGTGCTCCAAAGTTCGGGTCCCCATTGACTTCAATGGGGTTCGGGTTTGGGGTTAAGTTCGGGTTAACTTCGAACTGTGCGCCGAAGTTCGTCCGAACCCGGCGAACCAGAACTTCCAGGTGTTCGCTCATACCTACTAATTTTATCTCCTTATTCCAGATTTTATTAAGCCCTTTGCATTCTTTAAACGCTACAGCTGACCTCTCAGATTAGTATTTTTTAAATGCTCTTTTTTTTGCCTTTTATTGCCCTTTTTACAGTAGCTGTAAGCCATAGGGGGTTTAATTTTAGCCGTTTTTACTTGTTACCTAAAGGAATAAAAAAAAAAAGTGCAATTACTCAATGTTATTTTGAAGCTCTCCCATTATCCTCAGTATTATTATGTGACAGTAGCTGCTCCCAGTCTATGCCCTGAAATGCTGCCCTCAACTCAGGGAAATTCGCCTTTTTAAAATTCAGTGTCTTTGCTCTGTCTGACACCGTTTGCTTCTTATAGTTTAGGGGGAATATAATTATATTGTGGTCACTATTACCTAGTGTTTCTCAAACAGTAACATTTCCAACAAGCTCTGCATCATTAGAAATTACCAGATCCAACAGAGCATTGACCCTAGTGGGAGCTTCTACAAACTGGCCCATAAAGTGGTCCTGCAGCAAGTTGAGGAATTTTCTCCCCTTTGTGGTTAAGGTAGAATCATGTCACAGTCAATGTCTGGGAAGTTAAAATCCCTCATTATGACCACTGTACCAGCCTGTGCAGCCCGCTCTATTTGGTTATACAGTTGCGTTTCTATCTCCTCTGTGATGTTAGGGGGTCTATAGATTACACCAAGTATTATTTTTTCATTGTTTATATCCCTTTGAACTTCTACCCATAAGATTTCCATATCCTCACTATCCTCACCCACAATTGCCTCTTTCACACTTGTCTTCAGATCACTCCTCACATACAGGCACACGCTACCTCCTTTTCTATTGACCCTGTCTTTCCTAAATAGTGTAAAACCCTTAATATTCACAGCCCAGTCATGCGAAGAATCCAACCATGTCTCAGCCACACCAACTACATCTATGTGTTCTTCTAGTACCATAGCCTCCAGCTCCCCCATTTTGCTAGCTAGACTTCTGGCATTTGTGAAAATACATTTTAAATTACTATTACCTGTAAAGTGAATATCTGGGATTTTTGGGCTACCTTGGTTGATGTTTGTATGTAACAGGTTCTTGTTACCAGCAGTTCTATTTTTCATCAGTGTATAGTTCGGCCTAGTCTTTCTCCCTACTTTCCTCACTAATCCCATCCCCTCCTATATCTCACTCTCTATCTACACTATCTATCCCCTTATAAGTATGACCCCCCCCCCCACACACCCTCCCCCCAGAGCCTAGTTTAAAAGCTCCTCCAGCAATCTAACCTTTTTTCCCCCCAGGGCAGTTGCACCCTCCCCATTAAGGTGCAGCCTATGATTTTTTTTTATTTGCCATGGAGCATGAAAATCTGCAACTATTAGGATTTGTTGTGAATTTTGATTTCACCATTTAACTCAGGAATATCTATAATATAAATGCGGCAATTCCCTGTTAGAAATTGGCAAAAGTCAAAAAATTTGTGCTGAAAATCTATTCAGGATGAATGACATTTTGAAAAATCCAGATGGCAATTCCGTTACATGTGGGCAACCCCCTATATATAGTAGTAGTAATATCACAATAACCTTTTCCCACAGGAAAACAAAAATACACCCTTGCTTAACCTTTAAAGTCGTATCTCTCTTATAAATACACCACTTAAAAATGGCTACGATATATAAAATTAAGTCTGAGACAGACGGTTTTCTTTACTACATAATATAAAGAGGATTAACAAATATTGTCACCTGAATAGTGAAGGTGCAGTCAAGTGTACTGTCTACACATGTGAGGTAGTATCATAGGTCAAACGTCTGCCAAAAGATGTCTTCCTTCCCTTTGGTTGAATGCATATGACTAACGTAACATCCTCGTGGCTTAAAGGAGTTTTCTGAGATCAAGAAGAGTTTCGGAAAAAAAACTTTAATGTTTTGCATGATAAAAATAAAAATCTTTCAAATATACTTACAGTCTTGAAAAAGAATGTTTACGGCACTGCCGATCCTCCATGCAGGGTCCACTGAAAAGTCAAGTCACATGTCTAGGACAGCCAGTGAGGGCATGGTCCTGTTCCAAATACTTTTGTTCAAAAGGCACTCATACTTACCTGCACATCATCCATTCTGAAAGCTTGATGTGAGGACTGCTATAATCTAAGGATCTGCACCCTCAAATCTCAAACCTTTACCTATACATGGGGGCAATTTCCCTTAAGGCGCTAGATATGCAGACTTATCTGGGTTATTTAGGGACCACTACCATCTGTAGATCTACACATATGCCTCTTCTTTTGATTTATGCAGGGGCAAAACAAAACTTTTTGGATCATATTTTTGGGGGGAAATTTTTCTTCAAAGGAAATCCCATGATTAGTGTAAAAATGAAAATCATATGTTATATAGTAAATGATGACCACTTTCTAACAAAGCTAGAACCAGTCCTGTACCTCACATGGATCCAGAGCTCTCCCTATTCATATATGTTCTAAATGTATTTCAAGCTGCCTGCCCAGAGAGCATGTTCTTTCTCAGGGGCCATGTCCCTTATTCTGCAGCTAGTAGAACCTGAAGGATGAAACTGAGCATGTGCATCCACCTAAGTGAGGTGGACAGAGAAATTAGAAAAAGAGCGAACAGCAGGTGGCAATATAGGGATAGATTTTATTGAATAACTAAAAATTTTAAATTACATGCAATTACAAAAGTATTCAGATCCAGGTGCTGGTTTGAAAACTGAAGAATGTGTTTTGTGGGACAAACTCTTTATGCATGTTATAACTCGTGGCAGTGATTCCCTACCCTTTGACTATGGAGGAACCCATGAAAAGGTTTGTTACTCCTGCAGAACCTTTACTTTAATTTCCACTTTAAATAATCATGGGAGTTAAAGCATTTTATCATTCGTACCCAGTGTTATATTTCGGTAAGGATCTTTGAGTAAGAAAGAATGAGTTGATCACAACTGTAATCATGACAGGTCTACCTGCTGCTCCAGGAAAAATGAGCAGTCTCGTTTACTAGATAATGAGAGGATTAACAGATATTGTCACCTGAATAGTGAAGGTGCAGTCAAGTGTACTGTCTACACATGCGGGATAGTATCAGATGTCAAATACTTTCAAATGTCTACCAGTATAAAAAATGTCATGTTGCTCTGTGATTATATACACACGCTATACTGAATGTCACCCACTGTAACTATGTTTCATTCACTTTTGTTCTAAAACCACACACACTAACCGGATGGTCTCCCACCATCTGTACTGTCCCTCTTTTCCCCTTCCAACTCTATTTCCTATTACCCATTGGCTTAATCTATCCAATTCCACTTCAGTTTTACCCCTTTCAGCACTACAACATACTTATATTTTCTAGTATTGTTGAACAAGGGTTCGGCAGATCAAAGTGCATTGTAGACATTTGTAACAAATTTACCTGTCCAGCCTCGGCATGGCCACGCCGGGATAGATGCGCTGCTGAGCCACGCCCCCTGGTGACGCAACAGTATTTTTAGTAACAGGATGCAATGCTCTGTCTCTCCCCGCAGCTGGCATGTGCTGGGGGAGATTGGCAATGGGTTGATTACCTCAGCTGCTCTATTACTGTGTCTAGTGTGTCTGACCAATGGAGCACCTAGTCAATGGACCAATCGGGTCCTGATTCAGGGACTTGGCACTCTATTTAAATTCCTTCCTGGCCATACACCAGTGCCAGTGATAGTATTTGACTCACTGTTCCTGGTTCTTGCTCTTCTGCTTATTTGGATTGCTTGTGCTTCTGACCCCGGCTTGGCTTCTGACCACTCTTTGTCTCTCATTTGGTACTGCATAGCCTGTCTGGTTCTGACCTATTTTCGTATGATTCTGGTATTGCGTTTGTCTTTCTTTTGTTATTAGTCCGTCTCTGCACTTACATAGCGTAGGGACCGTCGACCAGTTGCGGTCTAGCTATCTAGGGCTTGTACTGCAAGTAGGTAGGGAAAGTGGCCTGAGTTCTAGCCTTAGGGCTCCCTGTCTTTGTTTGTCCCTATCTACAGTCATAATGTTATGGACTATTAAAACAGTATGGATACTTGCTTGTTTTATACACTTGCATCACACTGCTCAGACACCACTTAGTAGGAAAATCCTGCTTCCTGGATGTACCACCAGGCACGCACACAGCTTTCCCACTATCTTGAAGATGGGAGGGGGCAAAGAGCGCATTCCAAAGCCCTATGTACATGTCAGTGAGAGCGGGCTGCGGAGCTGCTCTCTTAGCTGATTTCTTAAGTCAGCCTTATAAAAAAAAGTCAGCTTGCTATTGCTTCCCAGTAACCAATAAAAATGCACCACATTTAGTCACTTCCCACCAGGAGGGTATATTCTGTGTGAACACTTGCAATTAAACTACAGATTTTACTATGACTCCAATGGGTGTGTCAGATTTTGATTTCTACGTTCACGTTAAGATAATTTTCTACTAATTTGGAGCAGTACATCAACCTACCTGGTACCCTGACCATATCCAAAACAGTAACAGCATTATAGAAATGTCTATAATTTTTTTATGAGTTTTTTCCACAGACATTTTTTGAACAGAACGAAGCCACCTGGCAATCCACTGATCATTGCAGGTTTGGATTTTCTCACTCCCCGTGATCAGTCCTTATCACCTGGGAAAGCTTCTAAATGTAGCATTAACTGCTGATGATGTAATTCATTGATGGGCCAAGTACGACTAATCAAGATACCCCCTTTATATGATATGAGGTATATATGCCCTAAAAGTCTTTAAGAAAAAGGGTTGCTATTGTGAGAAATCTCCTATTCATGCAATCATTTTTAGTTACTGCCGAATTTATGCTGTATGTCCACCCCTGGTCATGTAAATTGGAGTCACTCAAGCACAGCCCAGATCTAATGTAAACAATACAGCTTTACTGAACATGACTGAAGATACAGTAGTGCAAAAATATTATAGTTTTGCTCATTGTAACTGGTTCATAACTAGAATAGCAATTTTAGTGGGCCTTGGTTTGAAGACTATAGGCTTTTTATCTTGCTGATTTTTGCAGTGTTTTGCCATGACAAATACAGGTTTCTTATTTTAATGTGTATAATATTCACACAAAAAAATGGCTTTTAGTTTAAAAAAAATAGAAAACAAATACTGTATTATCTGTTCAGACAGTGGCAGGCAGCAGCAAGACCTAAAGATTATTGATTATAAGGGTCCCTGATGATAGGTGATAGTGGATGATCTGCTTCTATACCAACAAGTCATCTGAGCCATCCATTGCATCTATAATAATAAACTGGGTAGTTTGTCAAATAATCTACGCATTTTTTTATATGAACCTAGGCTGGTTGAGATGTTAGGTCCTGCCTATACTGTATATGTATATATATATATATATATATATATATATATATATATATAGTGCAGTTAGTCTACTGTGCCATGTGTCACTTGTGCAGGTGGTGGTGGTTTAGGGGCCACCTTAGGCTAGTTTCACATCAGAGTTTTTGCTGTACGGTTTTGAGATCCAGCAGGGGAACCGCAGCAACACTTCCGTTCTAATTATACAACTGGCTGCATATATTCAGAACAGATCCGGTTGTATTATATCGAAAATGAAGAAACCGGATCTGGCACTAAAACCATTGTAAGTCAATGGGTGCTGTATCCGTTTTTTTTGTGTCCCAAAAAAAAACGATCTGGCACCATTGACCTACATGGTTTTTGGTGCTGGATCCGGCTTGTTCAGCTTCCCATGCCGCACACACAAATGCTGCTTGCAACAATTTTGTGCCTGGCATGGGAACGCAACAAACTGGACCGGAATGTATCCTGGTGCACTCCGTTCCGGTCTGTCCGTTTTGTCCCCATTGAATAGGGACAAAACTGAAGCATTATTCTGTGGTTTTAAGAGCCTGTGCCGGATCTCAAAACCGGACAGCACAACCCAGATGTGAAAGTAGCCTAACTCAGAGGCCCGACGGTGGATTCACCTGTTTCCCTGTGGGCCAGCCGGAGCCTAATTACAGTGTTTTCCTGATATAGATTTTTTGTGCTAGTCATCATATATCTTTTGTTTTAACATATTACAGGTTTTTTTTTGTGGGGCGGAGCATTTTATCTGTATTTTCTAATTAATTTATTATTACGTTTTCCTATCTATTTTATTTATGTTCAGTCTGTCCATTCAAAAAAGAACACTAAGGGATTTTATTTTCTATATACTTTTTACATTATTCTTTTCCACCATAAGTGCATCTGATGTACAGCCCCAGTTGAAGGAGAAACTAGCACAATTACTGTGATTAGTATCACAGTCAGGGCAGAGCTGAGTCCACTTTTACCAAGTAACAGTTTCCTACTATGGGACCACTGGGACCAATAGAGGCAGCAAGAACAGAGAGAGAGAATTTGAATGAAGATCACCAGGAGACTGCGTAAAGAAGGAAAAGACACATGGGATAATGTAGGACAAAATAATCACAAGCTTTTATGTTTCTTCTGATAGTGGTAGTCATGATGGGGTGGGAACCCTTCCAATGTTTTGCTCTGGGGCCACAAAGTTACTTGTTACACCCCGAGACTCTTCAAAAAGTAAACCATTATTGCTATGTAGGACAATTTGAGAAAATGTTTGTAATGTTATGCATTGGACACGTATAAGGAAATTCTTCTACAATACATTCTCGTTCCAGACAGTAGGATGTAGAAGGAATGTACAGTATCTTACAAAACAGAATTCTATTTACAGTCTTCATATTCTAGTTCATACATTACCTTTGTTTTTCTACAGTATCACGGAAGCATGGTTGCTTGTATGGGTCACTCCTTCACATTTTTCTGCCCTGATCTTGAACTACTATGTGCATTCAGAACTGTATTTAATTTTAAATGCAGGATACATCAACTGTGATCTAAATTAGTGTTGTCTAGAATTGATTTTGTTCACACTCTTTCCATAATTGGATTGAGTGAGGCAGTTTCCAGATATCTCAGGCCCAATTTATGTTTCAAAAAAATATTTATTGGGCATTAGCATAGAATGACATGCGTGAACATGCACAAATAAAAGGATAAGGTATACAAAAACAAAAGCAATTCTTGGAAAAATATAAGTCATAATGCACATTGTTACATCATATTATCGAATACAGCCGTATTCCTGCATAGACATGAACAAGTAATAAAATGTTATACACAAACATTAACAGTTCTCGGAGAACTATGCTCTCTATAACTTATTGGTACATCATACTATAGAAAGTAGTAGTGCTTCTTAAGGGAGAAAGGAGCAACGAGGGGCAGAGACGCGGCACTGGAGTGTATAGATAGCTAAATCACAGGGTGACAGTATATCGCAAGTCCGGAGCATGGGAGGAGGCTAACCAAGGTTCCCAAACCTTCTCAAACATCGGGAATGTGTCTGTGCGTATAGCTGATAACTTTTCAAAGACCATTATTTTATTTACCCTGTCTATAACACACTGGTAAGATAGCGAGTCAGTTCGCCATTTAAAAGCTAAGTGTATTCTCGCAGCCAGCAGAATATATTGGGAAAGCTTGAATCTGGCAAAGGGCAGCCAATGAGGTTTATCTCCCAGAATGCACATAGGCAGTGTACGTGGATAACTACAATCCAAAACAGCAGATATCAAGTCTACTATTTGGGTCCAAAACCTTTCGGCCACAGGGCATGACCACCACGTATGAAGTAAGGTTCCCTCCTCTGTACAACCTCTAAAGCATAAGGGGGAAACCTCAGGGTAAATCGTATGGAGCCTTGCTGGTACCATATAGGTTCTATGCAGCACTTTGATGGAAGTTTCCGCCAGGGTAACCTGCCAAGAACCCTTCGTAAGAGTGAGTGAGCGCTGAGACCATCTAGAGGCAGAGAATTCCTGTTGCAGGTCCCTCTCCCACGCCTTCATATATTCTAATTTATGACCTTCGGGAATGGAATTCAGGGCTGCATACATTCTTGAAAGGAGACCCTGCCGGTATAGCGAATAGGTAATAGAGCGCTCAAAGGGAGAAAACTCTACACTACGGTCTGGTATCAGGTTGGACCTAAAATAAGAGAAAACCTGGTTCATGAAAAGGTAGCCACCTACAGGAGGTGTGTATTTCTCTTTAAAGTCTGAGATGGATAACAATTTGCCTCTCACCAGGAGTTTGTGAAGGGTACATAGTTGATTAGATGTCCACCAACTAAGGTTATTGCTCTCTAGGCCTGGAAGGAAAGCCGGGTTACCCACTATGGTCAATAAGGGCGAAGGCCTAGATTGCAGGGAAAATCTAAACCTAACCGACCTCCAGAGGATCAGTGAGTAATAGGTCAGAAGGGAATTATTACGAACTGCCGGAGGGATGGGAGCAGTATTCCAGACCAGAGCTTTCCATGTGTAAGGGAGAAGGACTGCACTTTCAAGTGGGACCCATAGGGGATGATCCTGCGGTTTCAAGTGGGTCAGGAACATTTGAGCCAGCCTAGCCGCCTGGTAATATTTTACTAAGTCCGGTACTGATAGCCCCCCCTGAGACCTATGCCTGCACATCACAGCCTTGGATATACGCGGACGTTTATTAGCCCATATAAATCTCAGAACATCTCCCTGGACTGCCCTCAGGTCCCCAACCCGAGCTGGAATCGGTAAGGCCCTGAATAAATAAAGGAGTCTCGGGAGGACAACCATCTTAAAGATATTTATCTTTCCCACCCAAGATACTTGGAGGGATTGCCAGTTCCTCAGGTCCTGACGTATTTTTTTATACATGGGCAGGTAATTAATCCTATATGCTGAGTCTAGAGTGTTCGGCAGCATCACTCCCAAATATGGGAGATATCGGGGTCTAAATTGGAAAGGGAAATTTTGAGTGAGCAGTGTTCTAGTAGAAGAAGGGGTGTTACAAAGAAGTAAGTCAGACTTAGCATGATTTATGGAGAGGCCCGAAGCTTTGGAAAATGAGTCCAATAGCTTCAGTAGCGAGGGAAAAGATATAATGGGGTTAGTGACGGTTAACATAAGGTCATCCGCAAATAAATTAAGTTTATATTCTGTTCCCCCGATATTCAGACCTGTAATATCTGGATGGGATCTTATATGGGCTGCTAGTGGTTCAATGGCTAGGGCAAATAGGGCCGGGGATAGGGGGCACCCCTGCCTAGTTCCCCTTCTAATGGGGAGGGGAGAGGTCCTGGTGGAGGGTAATTTAAGTTGAGCTTCAGGATTGGAGTATAGAGCTTGAATAGCGGCCAGGAAGGGACCTTTGATTCCCATTGTCGAAAGAACCCCATATAGATACGACCATGTAACAGAATCAAAGGCCTTCTCTATATCTAGGGCCAATAAGGCTAGTGGGATTTTGCACCTATTGGAGTACTGGATAATGTTAAGTATTTTTCTGATGTTATCAGGGGCTTCCCTGCCAGGTATGAAACCCACTTGATCCTTATTAATAAGACTTGGGAGATATCTGTTGAGTCTACCGGCCAGGATAGCAGTGAAGAGTTTGTTGTCAATGTTCAATAAGGAGATCGGCCTATAGTTGGCAGTGAGAAGAGGATCTTTGTTGGGCTTGGGTATGACAGTAATAGAAGCCTTTAAGAATTCTCCTGGAGGGGTAGATCCTTGCATCAAATAGTTGCAATAATTAACTATATGTGGTATAAGTAGTGGGGCAAACTTTTTGTAGTATAAGGCTGAATAGCCGTCAGGACCTGGGGCTTTTCCTAACTTTAAGGAATTGATAACATATTGTACTTCTTCCGCTGAGACTGGTTTATTAAGTTCCGATTGGGACTCCAAGGGCAGAACAGGGAGACGGACCGACGATAAAAACTCATTTATCTTTGATCCAGAGTCTCCTAGGGGAGCTGAATAAAGGCGCGTATAGAATTCCTGGAACATAGCATAGATTGTGTCAGGATTGGAGGTGGTCTGACCTGACCTCGTACTAATTTTAAATACCTGGTTGATCTTCTGCTTATTTTTAAGTTGGCTGGCTAAAAGTTTATCTGGCTTATTGGCGTACCTGTAATAGAAGGAGTTTGTCCATCTAAGGGCCTTTTCAGTGGAATTTGTAAGTATCATATTAAGTTGTACTTTGACATCTCTAATGGCCTTTAGTAGGTAGAGGGACGGGGATCTCTGATGAGCCCATACCAGTCTGCTCAGCTTTGCTTCCAGCCCAACCTGAGCCTGGGTTCGCTCTTTCTTTCTCCTGGAGGCTAAACCTATCAGCCTTCCCCTCATGAAAGCCTTGTGTGTCAGCCACAAAGTCATGGGATTAATTTCAGGAGAGACGTTCTCAGACAAGAAGTTTGAGAGGTCATCTTTTAATTGAGCAAATTGTGTCGTATGAGTCAGAAGTGACTCGTTTAGCCTCCAGTGAAACGGAACCGGACTGACCTGTGGAACCGTAAAATCCGATATAACCATATCATGATCCGACCATGAGGACACTACATGTCTGGAATAGGACATGTAGGGGAGAAGGGAGGTGGAAGATAAAATCATATCTATGCGTGAATACACCCTATGAGCTGCTGAATAAAAAGTATAACCTCTCTGTGCGCCATTGTGTTCTCGCCAGGTGTCAGCTAGGGCCAAGGACTGTAAGACTCGCTGGATCTTATTCGTCTGCGCTATAGGTCTCAAGGTAGAAGGTGGGGAGGAGCGATCTAGCACCGGATTGAAAGCAAAATTAAAGTCCCCACACCACACTAGTTTATGGAAAGTTAGGGATGCAATCACTTTTCCAACCCTCTCAAAAAAGGTAATGGGATCTTCATTAGGGGCATACGAGTTGACCAGGCAAAGAGACTCATCCCTATATGCTCCCAGTAAAATAACGTATCTCCCTTCCGGGTCTATGCAAGTTTGGGATACAGTGAAAGGGAAGGAGTTTTTCAACAGTGTCACCACACCCCTACTTTTTGAAGTGAATGAGGAGGAATAGAAAGTAGTATACTGTGGATTAAAATACTTAGGGTGGGATGTGGGAGTGAAATGAGTCTCCTGGAGGCAGATGACATCCGGCTTGTGTTTAACATAAATGGAGAATGCTGTTTTCCTCTTCCGTGGGGAATTAATACCCTTCACATTGTGTGTTAGTATCTTACACATGGTATCGGGGTTGGAGCAATGTAATAGTGAAGCCTGACCTCATCCGCCCCCAGGGACAATCGCACCCCAGCAGTACCTCCCTCCAGGACCTCATAGCATGAAACTCCATGCCGCGTCTCCAAGAAGCATAGAACCGTACAGTTACATACCAAAATAACATAGAATAACGTAAAACAAAAAGTAGGGCTGATTGGCCCTAAACAAAAAGCTATCGTAAGTGGGAAGAGTGAGCAGAGAACCAGCTCGTACTTGACTCGCCTTACTCTCTCACAAAAACCCATAAACAGGGACAACATGATAAACCACATTATCGAACCCCTGATTCAAGAGGGTTGGCCTCGTGCCATCTAAAAGGGGAAAAACAACATGGGACCCCTAAGAGACCGCAAACAGCAAAATAAAACCTTGCCAAAATCCTGTAGGGAGTAGCTCATGTGTTTCTCGATCTGCTCGATCCACTCGGGGTTGCAGGAACCTTGGTCCAAACTCTAGCTGGCCTTTGAGGCTTCGGCGATGTGGGTAACTGGACTTGAGGTTCGCAGGGTATCCCTGCTTTCTGCAGGACCTCCAACCCCTCCGTCGATGAATGGACTGTATGGAGGCGAGAGTTCAGCTGAAACGACAGGTTAAAGGGGAATCCCCACCTGTAACGAATGTGAGCTTTCTGCAGGGACTGTGTGACTGGTCTCATCTCCCGGCGTCTACGAAGTGTGGACGGCGCCAAATCCGCATACAGATGTACTGAGGCTGGAAGTCCAGGGAGTTCAGGTAAGTCTCTCGCCGCATGCAGGATTCTGTCTCTCATTTCCGGATGATGGAACTTAAGAATTACATCTCTGGGTAGGTCCGGAGTACGAGGCTTCCCCAGGGCCCTGTGAACTCTATCCATCTTGAGGAGACTGAGTTCAGTCTGTGGTAGCAGGGCGACGAACAGTGTGGTGAGGGTGGCTTGCAGATCATTGAAGGACTCCGGGAGGCCTCTGACCCTCAGATTGCCCCTCCTGGATCTGTTCTCGAGGTCTTCGAGTTTAAGTTCCAATTCAATCAGGTGGGCATCATGGGAGACTAAGTCCTCCTTGTCGCGCTCCAAGGCGTCCGACATGTCATCCATTCTAGTCTCCATGTCGGAGACTCTATTTCCCAGGTCCTGAATTTGGCGGGAAAATTCGGTAACGGCTTGGGATAACTCCGTTTTGAACAGGGCCGCTATATTCTTGTATAAGTCGTTCTGACCCGTAGCCGGAGCCGCCGTGTCTGTTGTGAGACCGCTACCGTCCGATGAAGCAGGACTGGTGGGCTCCGAAGGTGCGTCCGCCATGACAGTCTGCCTGGTCTGTCTGAAGAGCTCTGGTAAAGTCTGCGACGGGACCGGGGTGCCCGGAATTCTCGACCTCCCTTTGGTGCGGGTCATCTTCGGGGATCCCTGCATCGAATTTGAGGCTGATTGGAGCCTAATAAAAGGCGCTCAGAGCAGGTCGGTTCGATAAGCGGAGCGGAGCTCACAGAAGCATGTCCTCCTCGTGAGCCTCGCGCATGCGCCTCAGGCCCAATTTATTTACCATGGTAACAGAATGAACAAGTCAAAGCCAGTCCATGCCATTATTGTTTTGACCCCACAGTTGATTTAGAAGGAAACTGTCCTCATACACATTAGGCTGTCAAAAGAATTGGAAAAACACTCCCACAAATGTCACCTTTTTTTATTGTACATATTTAATATGTGTCTGCAGTAAATCTTGTTGACGCACAACTCAGGGGATACTGTTGCATTTTTAGCCCCCAATAATATTTTCCCACTTTGTGTTCTAGCAGTCATAACATTTTTCTTCTATATTTTTTTTATTCTGCAGGATTAGTTGTAGGTTTTTTGGGAACCATTTTGGGGTATATATAGTGTATTAAATAACTTATTATTTTATTTTTACGCAGAAAGATAATTTAGTGTCATTTTTTATTGCGTTCACTGAGTGGTATCATAATTATATTATCTGGGTCACTACAATGATGATGATAATGTCACATTTCTTAATTTTTTTACTATTTCTTCTTTCCTCCTGCAGCCTGCCAGCTCTGCAACTGCTCCCCCTCCTCCTCCACACTGACAGGGAGGAGGGGGGGGGGCTGATTTATCTGCTCATATCTCTGGTTTGGTAGCAGCTAGAGTTATGGGCTTTGTATTGTTGGCATTCCAAGCTTTCAGACAATGCCAGAATGACAGCAATATGTTAACTACATGGTAAGATATCACTGTTAGAAATCAGGATTCAGTGAATACAGCTGAAAGTGAAAGTAAAAGTAGGTTTTACCGATTATTCCTGACTCGATTTTTAACAGTTATATCTCCTCTGTTGCTTGGACTTTAACTGTCATTTTGGTCTTGTATGAAAGCTTGAGCAGTCTAGAAGCAGGAACTGTGCACTCCCAGTCCCATAACAGCATTCCCCAGCTAAGATCAGGGGACCTGTTACACTATACTAATAGCCCAAAGCCTCAAGCAGGCTACGGCAGCTATTAGTGAAATATACCAATACAGGCCACCAGGTGGCAGCACTGTACATAACAATTGGGTAATCTAATAATTGCCAGTTATAGTCACCCAGGGTGACTTAAAAAAAGTTAAAAAAAAAGTTTTTAAAAATATAATAAAATATGAAAGTTCAAATAAACCCCCCTTTCCCTAAAACCAAAATAAAAATACGTAACCATTAAAAAAAATACACATCATGAGTATTGCCGCAAGTGAAAATGCCCATATTATTAAAATATAACAATATCAATCCCATACGGTGAATGGCATAACAGAGAAAAAATAGAAACAGCCAATTTGCCATTTTTGTCACTTCAACTCCCCAAATTTTTTTTTATAAAAAGTGATCAAAAAGTCACACACTTCAAAATGGTATCACTGAAAAGTCCAGATTGTCCTGCAAAGAATGAGTCCTCATACAGTTCTGTACACATAACTACAAAAAAGTTATTGGGGTCAGAATATGGTGATGAAAATGTTTATTTTTTTTTCAAGGTTTTTAAATTTTTCCAATCAGTACGCCGTAGTCACTTCCCGCAGCGCCATACTATTACAGCGCTGGTCAGGAAGGGGTTAAGGTTGAAATGTAGACAGAAAAATGCATGTAATCTATGTTTCATAGAAACACTAAGAAATTGTATTATGAACCAGTTCAAGCAGGAGATGGTCTAATATTAATCCTGCAGGACTAAGGTAGTCACATTGAGTCTACATTTTGCCAAGATTGTCACAATGCGCAGACAGGCACCTGTACGGAGACTACAAATGTATCTGTATTCTGCTGACAGCTCCTGCTTTCCTATTACGTCCCTGCTCTGTTTACAGAAATATTTCTGCATGTCCAATAAAACATTTATCGGTCAGAATTAAATTCTGTGCATCTGCTCTGTTTTATTTCTTGGCAAAAAGAAAATTTTAAAGCTGTAATGGATTTCTTATTATGCATAGGAGTCCCCATTATCTGCAACTGTGCTGCAAACAGCCACATGGACTGCCTACTTAAAGGTGTTTACCAGGATTTAACTATTGATTAACTATCCTCAGGTTTGCTCACCAAAATCTGATTGGCAGAAGTTCTGTTCCTAGACCTGTGATCATGGGCATAAATACCAGGGTAACAGGCATGGCAGTTTCTATTGGGCCCAACAACTAAGAGGGGCCTATTCTGCTCAGATATAAGATGCAGTAATGAGTTGTGTAAAATTGATCAAAGCCCTATGCTAGAGTTGAGCGAACACCTGGATGTTCGGGTTCGAGAAGTTCGGCCGAACATCCCGGAAATGTTCGGGTTCGGGATCCGAACCCGATCCGAACTTCGTCCCGAACCCGAACCCCATTGAAGTCAATGGGGACCCGAACTTTTCGGCACTAAAAAGGCTGTAAAACAGCCCAGGAAAGAGCTAGAGGGCTGCAAAAGGCAGCAACATGTAGGTAAATCCCCTGCAAACAAATGTGGATAGGGAAATGAATTAAAATAAAAATTAAATAAATAAAAATTAACCAAAATCAATTGGAGAGAGGTTCCATAGCAGAGAATCTGGCTTCCCGTCACCCACCACTGGAACAATTCTAGTAAGAAGCAGGGCGGCAATACCAGAGGGTTAGACGGATCGTTAGTGATAGGGATATGTGTCAAACAAGATTAGACGATATGACCAATAAATTTAGAGAGCGAGGCTACCCCCCTGATCTATTGAAAATACAGCGTAATAAAGCTGAGATTACACCACCAGATAGAACTAAGAAAGAAACAAGGATCCCCTTAGTGATTAAATACCATCCCTGGTCCCAGCGCCTTAGGACTATTGTTAATCAACATTGGCACATATTATCTAAGTCCTATCCACGGATAGGAGAGTTCCAGAGGCCACCCATGATATGCTATAAACGGGCAGAAAATATTAGGGATAAAATAGTCCGGGCGGATGTGGGAAGTAATAAAATAGAAAGAGGACAGAGTACTTTATCTACACCTAGACGGGGCACTTTTCCTTGTTTAAACTGTGTCAATTGTTCCAGCGTTATAAAGGGTTCATGTTTCTCCCACCCTCACTCAGGTGAAAATATTCCAATAAGGGGCACGTTCACTTGTGATAGTAGATTTGTGGTTTACATTCTTAAATGTCCATGTGGATTACTATATGTGGGGGAAACCTCAATGAGAATGAAGGACAGACTAAGTAAACACAAATCTACTATCCGTAAACAGAATTTATTACTCCCAATACCCCTTCATTTTTATGATAAAAAACACAACATCTCGCAGTTGAGGTATCAGATTATTGAAGGTGTATCATTACCCCGTCGAGGGGGTGACAGAAATAAATTGTTATTGAAAAGGGAGGCTTACTGGATCCATCGTCTTCAGACAATGGAGCCCAGGGGCCTCAATCGTGAGTACAATGTGTCCTGCTTCCTATAAGGCATTCGGCCTTATGCAATCTGATAAATATATTTCTTTTTTTCTTCAGCGTGATTAATCACTGCAAGAATGGACTATGTGACTGAAAATCTTCGCCAGTATAGAGTGGATATGTTTTTTGCGAATTTCCAATTGCGAATTTTCAGTTGCGAATTTTTAGTTGCGAATTTTCAATTGCGAATTTTCAATTTTCAATTGCGAATTTTCAGTTGCGAATTTTCAATTGCGAATTTTTCAATGCGAATTTTTCATTGCGATTATTTGATATGCGAATTTTATTTAATGAGGGAGGCGGAGCTTCTTTGATGATGTCAGTTCCTTTGTGTTTCATTTATGTATAAATAGCTGGAGTGTAAGATGTTTTATGCAGTCTGATGAAAGCACATCTGTGCTGAAACGCGTCACTATGCCATTTTGAATATGTGACTGAATAAATCTACATTGTGATCTACATCAGCGAAGTGCCGGTCCTTTCCTTTGAAACCACCACTGGAACAGTCCATTCTCAGATATTTAGGCCCCGGCACCCAGGCAGAGGAGAGAGGTCCCGTAACAGAGAATCTGTCTTCATGTCAGCAGAGAATTAGTCTGCATGTCATAGCAGAGAATGAGGCTTCACGTCAGCCACCACTGCAACAGTCCATTGGCATATATTTAGGCCCAGCACCCAGGCAGAGGAGGGAGGTCCCGTAACAGAGAATCTGTCTTCATGTCAGCAGAGAATTAGTCTGCATGTCATAGCAGAGAATGAGGCTTCACGTCAGCCACCACTGCAACAGTCCATTGGCATATATTTAGGCCCAGCACACACACAGGCAGAGGAGAGAGGTCCCGTAACAGAGAATCTGGCTTCATGTCAGCAGAGAATCAGTCTGCATGTCATAGCAGAGAATGAGGCTTCACGTCAGCCACCACTGCAACAGTCCATTGGCATATATTTAGGCCCAGCACACACACAGGCAGAGGAGAGAGGTCCCGTAACAGAGGATCTGGCTTCATGTCAGCAGAGAATCAGTCTGCATGTCATAGCAGAGAATCAGGCTTCACGTCAGCCACCACTGCAACAGTCCATTGTCATAAATTTAGGCCCAGCACCCAGGCAGAGGAGAGAGGTCCCGTAACAGACAATCTGGCTTCATGTCAGCAGAGAATTAGTCTGCATGTCATAGCAGAGAATGAGGCTTCACGTCAGCCACCACTGCAACAGTCCATTGGCATATATTTAGGCCTAGCACACAGGCAGAGGAGAGAGGTCCCGTAACAGACAATCTGGCTTCATGTCAGCAGAGAATCAGTCTGCATGTCATAGCAGAGAATGAGGCTTCACGTCAGCCACCACTGCAACAGTCCATTGGCATATATTTAGGCCCAGCACACACACAGGCAGAGGAGAGAGGTCCCGTAACAGAGAATCTGGCTTCATGTCAGCAGAGAATCAGTCTGCATGTCATAGCAGAGAATGAGGCTTCACGTCAGCCACCACTGCAACAGTCCATTGGCATATATTTAGGCCTAGCACACAGGCAGAGGAGAGGTTCATTCAACTTTGGGTAGCCTCGCAATATAATGGTAAAATGAAAATAAAAATAGGATTGAATGAGGAAGTGCCCTGGAGTCCAATAATATATGGTTATGGGGAGGTAGTTAATGTCTAATCTGGACAAGGGACGGACAGGTCCTGTGGGATCCATGCCTGGTTCATTTTTATGAACGTCAGCTTGTCCACATTGGCTGTAGACAGGCGGCTGCGTTTGTCTGTAATGACGCCCCCTGCCGTGCTGAATACACGTTCAGACAAAACGCTGGCTGCCGGGCAGGCCAGCACCTCCAAGGCATAAAAGGCTAGCTCTGGCCACGTGGACAATTTAGAGACCCAGAAGTTGAATGGGGCCGAACCATCAGTCAGTACGTGGAGGGGTGTGCACACGTACTGTTCCACCATGTTAGTGAAATGTTGCCTCCTGCTAACACGTTGCGTATCAGGTGGTGGTGCAGTTAGCTGTGGCGTGTTGACAAAAGTTTTCCACATCTCTGCCATGCTAACCCTGCCCTCAGAGGAGCTGGCCGTGACACAGCTGCCTTGGCGACCTCTTGCTCCTCCTCTGCCTTGGCCTTGGGCTTCCACTTGTTCCCCTGTGACATTTGGGAATGCTCTCAGTAGCGCGTCTACCAACGTGCGCTTGTACTCGCGCATCTTCCTATCACGCTCCAGTGCAGGAAGTAAGGTGGGCACATTGTCTTTGTAGCGTGGATCCAGCAGGGTGGCAACCCAGTAGTCCGCACAGGTTAAAATGTGGGCAACTCTGCTGTCGTTGCGCAGGCACTGCAGCATGTAGTCGCTCATGTGTGCCAGGCTGCCCAGGGGTAAGGACAAGCTGTCCTCTGTGGGAGGCGTATCGTCATCGTCCTGCCTTTCCCCCCAGCCACGCACCAGTGATGGACCCGAGCTGCGTTGGGTGCCACCCCGCTGTGACCATGCTTCATCCTCATCCTCCTCCACCTCCTCCTCATCCTCGTCCTCCTCGTCCTCCAGTAGTGGGCCCTGGCTGGCCACATTTGTACCTGGCCTCTGCTGTTGCCAAAAACCTCCCTCTGAGTCACTTCGAAGAGACTGGCCTGAAAGTGCTAAAAATGACCCCTCTTCCTCCTCCTCCTCCTCCTCCTCCTGGGCCACCTCCTCTTCCATCATCGCCCTAAGTGTTTTCTCAAGGAGACATAGAAGTGGTATTGTAACGCTGATAACGGTGTCATCGCCACTGGCCATGTTGGTGGAGTACTCGAAACAGCGCAACAGGGCACACAGGTCTCGCATGGAGGCCCAGTCATTGGTGGTGAAGTGGTGCTGTTCTGTAGTGCGACTGACCCGTGCGTGCTGCAGCTGAAACTCCACTATGGCCTGCTGCTGCTCGCACAGTCTGTCCAGCATGTGCAAGGTGGAGTTCCACCTGGTGGGCACGTCGCATATGAGGCGGTGAGCGGGAAGGCCGAAGTTACGCTGTAGCGCAGACAGGCGAGCAGCAGCAGGATGTGAACGCCGGAAGCGCGAACAGACGGCCCGCACTTTATGCAGCAGCTCTGACATGTCGGGGTAGTTGTGAATGAACTTCTGCACCACCAAATTCAGCACATGCGCCAAGCAAGGGATGTGCGTCAAATTGGCTAGTCCCAGAGCTGCAACGAGATTTCGCCCATTATCACACACCACCAGGCCGGGCTTGAGGCTCACCGGCAGCAACCACTCGTCGGTCTGTTGTTCAATACCCCGCCACAACTCCTGTGCGGTGTGGGGCCTGTCCCCCAAACATATGAGTTTCAGAATGGCCTGCTGACGTTTACCCCGGGCTGTGCTGAAGTTGGTGGTGAAGGTGTGTGGCTGACTGGATGAGCAGGTGGAAGAAGAGGAGGAGGAAGCCGAGAAGGAGGAGGTGGCAACAGGAGGCAAAGAATGTTGCCCTGCGATCCTTGGCGGCGGAAGGACGTGCGCCAAACAGCTCTCCGCCTGGGGCCCAGCTGCCACTACATTTACCCAGTGTGCAGTTAGGGAGATATAGCGTCCCTGGCCGTGCTTACTGGTCCACGTATCTGTGGTTAGGTGGACCTTGCTACAGATGGCGTTGCGCAGTGCACACTTGATTTTATGGGATACTTGGTTGTGCAGGGAAGGCACGGCTCTCTTGGAGAAGTAGTGCCGGCTGGGAACAACATACTGTGGGACAGCAAGCGACATGAGCTGTTTGAAGCTGTCTGTGTCCACCAGCCTAAATGACAGCATTTCATAGGCCAGTAGTTTAGAAATGCTGGCATTCAGGGCCAGGGATCGAGGGTGGCTAGGTGGGAATTTACGCTTTCTATCAAATGTTTGTGAGATGGAGAGCTGAACGCTGGCGTGTGACATGGTTGAGACGCTTGGTGACGGAGGTGGTGGTGGTGGTGTTGGTGGTACATCCCCTGTTTGCTGGGCGGCAGGTGCCAACGTTCCTCCAGAGGCGGAGGAAGAGGCCGAGGCGGCAGCAGCAGAATAGGCCGAGGCGGCAGCAGCAGAAGAGGTAGCAGGGGGAGCCTGAGTGACTTCCTTGGTTTTAAGGTGTTTACTCCACTGCAGTTCATGCTTTGCATGCAGGTGCCTGGTCATGCAGGTTGTGCTCAGGTTCAGAACGTTAATGCCTCGCTTCAGGCTCTGATGGCACAGCGTGCAAACCACTCGGGTCTTGTCGTCAGCACATTGTTTGAAGAAGTGCCATGCCAGGGAACTCCTTGAAGCTGCCTTTGGGGTGCTCGGTCCCAGATGGCGGCGGTCAGTAGCAGGCGGAGTCTCTTGGCGGCGGGTGTTCTGCTTTTGCCCACTGCTCCCTCTTTTGCTACGCTGTTGGCTCGGTCTCACCACTGCCTCTTCCTCCGAACTGTGAAAGTCAGTGGCACGACCTTCATTCCATGTGGGGTCTAGGACCTCATCGTCCCCTGCATCGTCTTCCACCCAGTCTTGATCCCTGACCTCCTGTTCAGTCTGCACACTGCAGAAAGACGCAGCAGTTGGCACCTGTGTTTCGTCATCATCAGAGACATGCTGAGGTGGTATTCCCATGTCCTCATCATCAGGAAACATAAGTGGTTGTGCGTCAGTGCATTCTATGTCTTTCACCGCTGGGGAAGGGCTAGGTGGATGCCCTTGGGAAACCCTGCCAGCGGAGTCTTCAAACAGCATAAGAGACTGCTGCATAACTTGAGGCTGAGACAGTTTCCCTGGTATGCATGGGGGTGATGTGACAGACTGATGGGGTTGGTTTTCAGGCGCCATCTGTGCGCTTTCTGCAGAAGACTGGGTGGGAGATAATGTGAACGTGCTGGATCCACTGTCGGCCACCCAATTGACTAATGCCTGTACCTGCTCAGGCCTTACCATCCTTAGAACGGCATTGGGCCCCACCATATATCGCTGTAAATTCTGGCGGCTACTGGGACCTGAGGTAGTTGGTACACTAGGACGTGTGGATGTTGCAGAACGGCCACGTCCTCTCCCAGCACCAGAGGGTCCACTAACACCACCACGACCATGTCCACGTCCGCGTCCCTTACTAGATGTTTTTCTCATTGTTATGGTTCACCACAACAACAAATATATTATTTGGCCCAATGTATTGTATTCAAATTCAGCGGGATATAAATTTGAGGCCTAGTATTTAGGCGCTGGGTGACCGGTATGGATTTAGTGACAGAATTAGACTTGGAAATGCACAGAAGCGTGTGTGTGTGAAGTTATTCTGAATGACCCAATGTGCACCTTGAATATTATATACCCTTTTAGGGATAGATTTCAAATAGCTCTGATATAGCAGAAACCACTAAATTATGAAATTGCTAAATTGGGAATTGTATTTCAACCCAGAACAAGAAATGTGCTTGAACGGACACTAAATAACTCGCCCAGCTACAGCACTAACGAGAGATTTAGCAGGATATAAATTTGAGGCCTAGTATTTAGGCGCTGGGTGACAGGTATGGGTTTAGTGACAGAATTAGACTTGGAAATGCACAGAAGCGTGTGTGTGTGAAGTTATTCTGAATGACCCAATGTGCACCTTGAATATTATATACCCTTTTAGGGATAGATTTCAAATAGCTCTGATATAGCAGAAACCACTAAATTATGAAATTGCTAAATTGGGAATTGTATTTCAACCCAGAACAAGAAATGTGCTTGAACGGACACTAAATAACTCGCCCAGCTACAGCACTAACGAGAGATTTAGCAGGATATAAATTTGAGGCCTAGTATTTAGGCGCTGGGTGACAGGTATGGGTTTAGTGACAGAATTAGACTTGGAAATACACAGTAGCGGGTGTGTGTGAAGTTATTCTGAATGACCCAATGTGCACCTTGAATATTATATACCCTTTTAGGGATAGATTTCAAATAGCTCTGATATAGCAGAAACCACTAAATTATGAAATTGCTAAATTGGGAATTGTATTTCAACCCAGAACAAGAAATGTGCTTGAACGGACACTAAATAACTCGCCCAGCTACAGCACTAAGGACAGATTTAGCTGGATATAAATTTGAGGCCTAGTATTTAGGCGCTGGGTGACAGGTATGGGTTTAGTGACAGAATTAGACTTGGAAATACACAGTAGCGGGTGTGTGTGAAGTTATTCTGAATGACCCAATGTGCACCTTGAATATTATATACCCTTTTAGGGATAGATTTCAAATAGCTCTGATATAGCAGAAACCACTAAATTATGAAATTGCTAAATTGGGAATTGTATTTCAACCCAGAACAAGAAATGTGCTTGAACGGACACTAAATAACTCGCCCAGCTACAGCACTAAGGACAGATTTAGCTGGATATAAATTTGAGGCCTAGTATTTAGGCGCTGGGTGACAGGTATGGGTTTAGTGACAGAATTAGACTTGGAAATACACAGTAGCGGGTGTGTGTGAAGTTATTCTGAATGTCCCTATGTGCACCTTCAATATGATCTACCCTTTTAGGGATAGATTTCAAATAGCTCTGATATAGCAGAAACCACTAAATTATGAAATTGCTAAATTGGGAATTGTATTTCAACCCAGAACAAGAAATGTGCTTGAACGGACACTAAATAACTCGCCCAGCTACAGCACTAACGAGAGATTTAGCAGGATATAAATTTGAGGCCTAGTATTTAGGCGCTGGGTGACAGGTATGGGTTTAGTGACAGAATTAGACTTAGAAATACACAGTAGCGGGTGTGTGTGAAGTTATTCTGAATGACCCAATGTGCACCTTGAATATTATATACCCTTTTAGGGATAGATTTCAAATAGCTCTGATATAGCAGAAACCACTAAATTATGAAATTGCTAAATTGGGAATTGTATTTCAACCCAGAACAAAAAATGTGCTTTGACGGACACTAAATAACTTTCCCAGCCACAACAGGACAGCGTTAACGAGAGATTTAGCAGGATATAAATTTGAGGCCTAGTATTTAGGCGCTGGGTGACAGGTATGGGTTTAGTGACAGAATTAGACTTGGAAATACACAGTAGCGGGTGTGTGTGAAGTTATTCTGAATGACCCAATGTGCACCTTGAATATTATATACCCTTTTAGGGATAGATTTCAAATAGCTCTGATATAGCAGAAACCACTAAATTATGAAATTGCTAAATTGGGAATTGTATTTCAACCCAGAACAAGAAATGTGCTTGAACGGACACTAAATAACTCGCCCAGCTACAGCACTAACGAGAGATTTAGCAGGATATAAATTTGAGGCCTAGTATTTAGGCGCTGGGTGACAGGTATGGGTTTAGTGACAGAATTAGACTTGGAAATACACAGTAGCGGGTGTGTGTGAAGTTATTCTGAATGACCCAATGTGCACCTTGAATATTATATACCCTTTTAGGGATAGATTTCAAATAGCTCTGATATAGCAGAAACCACTAAATTATGAAATTGCTAAATTGGGAATTGTATTTCAAC
Source organism: Bufo gargarizans (assembly GCF_014858855.1). Classification (NCBI taxonomy): domain Eukaryota; kingdom Metazoa; phylum Chordata; class Amphibia; order Anura; family Bufonidae; genus Bufo; species Bufo gargarizans. Next base: position 438,137,344 of record NC_058083.1, on the reverse strand, counting down.
CCAGAACAAGAAATGTGCTTGAACGGACACTAAATAACTCGCCCAGCTACAGCACTAAGGACAGATTTAGCTGGATATAAATTTGAGGCCTAGTATTTAGGCGCTGGGTGACAGGTATGGGTTTAGTGACAGAATTAGACTTGGAAATACACAGTAGCGGGTGTGTGTGAAGTTATTCTGAATGTCCCTATGTGCACCTTCAATATGATCTACCCTTTTAGGGATAGATTTCAAATAGCTCTGATATAGCAGAAACCACTAAATTATGAAATTGCTAAATTGGGAATTGTATTTCAACCCAGAACAAGAAATGTGCTTGAACGGACACTAAATAACTCGCCCAGCTACAGCACTAACGAGAGATTTAGCAGGATATAAATTTGAGGCCTAGTATTTAGGCGCTGGGTGACAGGTATGGGTTTAGTGACAGAATTAGACTTGGAAATACACAGTAGCGGGTGTGTGTGAAGTTATTCTGAATGACCCAATGTGCACCTTGAATATTATATACCCTTTTAGGGATAGATTTCAAATAGCTCTGATATAGCAGAAACCACTAAGTTATGAAATTGCTAAATTGGGAATTGTATTTCAACCCAGAACAAGAAATGTGCTTGAACGGACACTAAATAACTCGCCCAGCTACAGCACTAAGGACAGATTTAGCTGGATATAAATTTGAGGCCTAGTATTTAGGCGCTGGGTGACAGGTATGGGTTTAGTGACAGAATTAGACTTGGAAATGCACAGTAGCGGGTGTGTGAAGTTATTCTGAATGACCCTATGTGCACCTTGAATATTATATACCCTTTTAGGGATAGATTTCAAATAGATCTGATACAGCAGAAACCACTAAATTTTTAAATTGCTAAATTGGGAATTGTATTTCAACCCAGAACAAAAAATGTGCTTTGACGGACACTAAATAACTTTCCCAGCCACAACAGGACAGCGGTAACGAGAGATTTAGCGGGATATAAATTTGAGGCCTAGTATTTAGGCGCTGGGTGACCGGTATGGATTTAGTGACAGAATTAGACTGGGATATGGCCAAAAAATAACCACACTATTGCTGGTTAAATGCACTTGGTGATGGGCGCAGCTTGCCCCTGATGTAGTATATGGCCAAAAAATGAACAGACTATTGCTGGTTAAATGCACTTGGTGTCACAGCTTGACCAACCACACTACTGAGGGTTAAATGCACTTGGTGACGGGCGCAGCTTGCCCCTGATTTAGTATATGGCCAAAAAATGAACAGACTATTGCTGGTTAAATGCACTTGGTGTGATAGCTTGACCAACCACACTACTGAGGGTTAAATGCACTTGGTGTGACAGCTTCACCCTGATGTAGGCTTTAGCCAAAAAACAACCACACCATTGAGGGTTAAATGCACTTGGTCGCAGCTTGTGCTGGCACACCACAAGACACAAAATGGCCGCCGATCACCCCAGAAAAATGTGACTGACAAACGGTCTGGGCAGCCTAAAAACAGTGAGCAATTGAGGATCAGCAGCTCAATGATCCACAGCTGCAGATCGATCAGTTAATCAAGTCCTTTGGAGGAGTTAATCTGCCTAATCTCGCCCTACTGTCGCAGCCGCAACCTCTCCCTACGCTAATCAGAGCAGAGTGACGGGCGGCGCTATGTGACTCCAGCTTAAATAGAGGCTGGGTCACATGGTGCTCTGGCCAATCACAGCCATGCCAATAGTAGGCATGGCTGTGATGGCCTCTTGGGGCAAGTAGTATGACGCTTGTTGATTGGCTGCTTAGCAGCCTTTCAAAAAGCGCCAAGAAAGCGTCACAAAAGCGCGAAGAAAGCGACGAACACCGAACCCGAACCCGGACTTTTACGAAAATGTCCGGGTTCGGGTCCGTGTCACGGACACCCCAAAATTCGGTACGAACCCGAACTATACAGTTCGAGTTCGCTCATCCCTACCCTATGCATTACTCCTTTCTCTGGCAGTGCTTGCTACATTATTTCTGTACTAGAAAGTCATGTATGAATTATACCAGCATGTGACATCATTGTACTTTTTTCCTTGCTACAAGGTCATAGGTACACGGTGACCCTTGTTGGTGTTATGGTGCATTATTTCTGCACTGTGACATCACTGAGCATCATCTTACTATTGGGACATCACTGTGCACATTATTACACAATTATTACATCAGTCTAATCACTATTCCCATAATATGACATTATCACAAGCATTATCCATGTGCTGTGACATCACCTCGAGCATTATACCTATACAGTGACATCACTGTATTATCCATGTCCGGTGACTTCACTATCTGAATTATCTCAGTGCCTTTGGGAGATCAAAATAATCATTAAACTTTTCATATTCTGAACTTGAAGCTAAAGGTGGCCATAGTGGAGTAGAACACCATGGTTACTCGTTATGCTCCTTGTGACTTGTGCTTTTGTTCCAGTCAAGTAAATGGGACTGACCTGTAATACTAAGCAAAACCGCTTCCCAATGTAATATAACATAAAAGTCATGTTAGTAAAACTTGGAATACTAATGGGTTTCTAATGGTATTAAACATAGCTGAAAACTGTGACATAAGTAAAGTCAGCAAGATAACAAAGGCTTGAGAGCCTACAGTCACCACGCTACCGCAAGGTTCAGTGAAATTCAATATCAAGTTCATGTCGATGTTTTTGCAGTGTGCATATTAGTACTTTATACTCTAGCAAGCTGTAGTCTGCTTTCCTAGAGTGCTTTCGACTTGCTAAACTGGAAGGCAAATGGTACGCATAATTTCCTTACTCCTTTAAGTAATGTTTGTAAAAGTCATTTGCCTAACATATTAGACAAATATTAATGATTTATTTGTATTGTTAATTTTATAGAAAAAGTAAAAAACAGTATAGAAACAGGATAACATTTCTACAATTGTACTTCACCAAAAAATGCTTATATAATAAATGATGCATAAGGAAAAATGAGAAGGTTGCTGTCACCTTTGTTAATGGGATCATCGCCCATTACAGATTTTCTCCATTTCATTTTTAGCTTTAGTTTTTATGCTTTCTTTTTGCATGATAATATAGTTGGTTCAACCAGTTTTTTTGTTTGTTTGTTTGTTTTTTTGAGTTTCCAAAAGGGAGAAAATCAGACATCAGCCAATCTGCTAAAAGTTTTTTTTTTCCTGATCCAAAGTGGTGATAAGGTCGGATCAACACCCAGACAAGAATTCTACACATTTACATAAGTATTTATGTTATTTTGTGCTAAGAAATCATCTAAGCCTTTCTTGAAGCCATAAACTGTTTCCACTAAAACCAGCTCCCGAGGTAGAATATTCCACAGCTTCACAGCTCTTATAGTAAAGGAGAGATATCGTTTTTGAAGACTGAACTTTTCTTTCTCCAAAAGGCGCCAAGGAAGTTAGGATGCTATCCTTGCCTTGGCTGTTGCAACTGCGGCAACATGGTGAAGCGAGATACCTTTGCCCATCCCTATAGTGGCAAAACGTATAAAATTAAGGATTTCTTTACATGTAGGTCACGTGATGTAGTGTATATGATCACATGCCCATGTGGTCTCATCTACATAGGTAAGACCACAATGGAAGCCTGTGAACGGATCAATTCCCACAAAAGTAATATTAGAAGGGTCCAAGTAGACAAGCCTGTGGCAAAACATTTCTTGGAACGTGGACACTCGGTCAACCAGCTTCGGTTCCGAATCATAGATTCAGTTTGTAAACTGAGACGTGGGGGTGATAGGGATCAGATTCTGCTTAAAAAGGAACTGCAGTGGATTTTCAAATTGAGGGCACTCCAGCCCTTTGGAATGAATCTTGATTTTCATGTGGGGAATTTGTAGAAGATCCTAGTGACGTTTATAGGAATCTGGCATCTGTATAGTGTTTTTAATTGATTACTGTTTTTTTTACTTATCTTATACGCACTGATATTCACTAGCTTTTATTCCAGTTAACACTGCTTCATAATGCACTCGATTGAAGAACAGGCCCCCCTCTGCTATGATTGCTGGCGAGTTTGTATGGGATACTTTCACAGGCGGCATAGACGAGGGCGGGCAGCCTTCTGCGCCTCCCTGACAATGATGCGCTGACTGGGCGGGGATTGGGAGGAGCTTTGACATCACTGGGGCGTGTTGGCTTGCGATCATGTGACTAGCGACGGACATGTGAACACATGGCCCCTCCTTCCCGGACATGCGTGTTGGCTGCCGAGGGACGCGCTGGAAGCGTGCATCATGGAGGTAGGTGTGTGGCTGGATCTTATGTTTTACATGGGTGACCACCACGATATTATAAATACGCACATATCTGCACACCTGAGATATAGTGAGCTATTAAATGAATCTGTAATTGGCCACAGCCGTGATTGTGGGAGTGGCTTAGTGTTTTTAAACAGGATCTTTTGGATAACAAGGGGTGTTTGATAAAGGCTATGTGTTAGCCGAAACGTAACAACCTTTACACGCAAAAAAGGGATTTTTGTACCGGACATGCTGCCTCCATCATCATTCATTGGACTGTATACATAGGAGCCTTTATAGATCTGGGACTCCAGGCAGGCTGCTGCATTCCGGATGACCGTGAGATCTGGTGAGTGCAACTTCACACTACTATTTCTTGCTTTCTCCAAAAGGAGACAGTGCCGCCTTGTCTTTTGAGAGGATTACAGGAACAGCTTTTTACCATTTTTTGGGGGGAAAATATATTCTTATACAAATTTATCATACCTCCCCTTAAAAGGTTTATCCATAAAAAGATGTTTATGATTTATCCTCAGGATAGGTCATCAGTACCATACCTGCGGGGCTGAGACACCCGTTACCCCCACCAAGCAGTTGATAGAAGAGCCCTTGAGCACCACAGCCTCTTCCTAGGCCACTGTACATCAGTCACATGACCTAGTTGTAGCTCAGCTCCATTTAAGTCGATAGTACCAAGCACTACCATTGTATGATGTATGGTGCTGTCCTTGGAAAGCTGCTGGGAGCCTTCATCACCAGAGCTTTGGGGGAGCACAGTGACTCCCGGAAACAGCTGATTGGCGAGGGTGCCGGGAATAACTAATGATTACCTATTCTGAGGATGTCATCGTTTTCCAAGATAACCCCTTTAAGGCCTCTTTACACTGGCCGATACATATTTCCAATCACTGTCTGATCATTAAGCAGAGATGATAGCTGCATTCACATGCAACTGTCATCTATTCTGCATGGGGACGAGGGATCACTACTGAGTTCACTCATTCCCATGCATATTCCCTGTGTTACAGAGGGTGACCTGCTACAGGCTGGTGATTTTATGTGGCATATGGACAGTGGGCAGTGATTGGCTGCAGCGGTGATTGGTTTTGTCATCAATTTAACCAACAAATAAATGAATTAAATTTGATTTTGGTACAAAAAAAATTATTAAAAATGAAGATAAACAAAAACTCTAGGATGATAGAGTTCATGCTCTGGGTTCTAAAAGAGTAATCAGATCCAAGAAACTGGTTAAGAAATTGATTTAAAAAAAGGATATCATTCTATGCAAGTTTCATAGAATATGTTATAGGGTGAGTACACATATATCAGTTGATATAAAATATGTTTGTGTGCACCTTAGTGGACGGTCCGGTGTCCATAGCCTGATAGCAGCATAGAAAAAACACCGCATGCAGCATTTTTATGTGAGGCACTCTTTGATATCTGCTAAATCATGATATGTAAGATAGGAAAGGTAGATGTATCTGTGAAAAATTAATCACTGCAAACGGAGGGATTCCCTTAGTGATTGTTCACAAAAATAACAAAACAGATGGTGAAAAATAAATAAAAGTACACCTTGGGCGTAAAATTAATAAGCCTTGTGCTTCCAGTTAATAACATAAGGTGGTGAATTGAGGTGTCTTTTACATAGGACACAATGTATCACGTCTGTAGATAATGCTGGGTGAACATTGTGTGTCTAATCCTCAATGATTCATTTACACCACGGTACCAAAGATCCTGTATTATAATGACCTAAAGTACTAATTACTTTTCTAGTTGAGCCTTTGTTACAAATAGTTATGTTTGGGTGGTGATTTTCAATTGGTACTTTGGGTCATCCTAATACAGGACCGTTGGTACTGTGGTGTAAATAAATAATTAAGGATTAGACACACAATGTTCGCTCAGTATTATCTACAAAGGTGATACATTGTGTCCTATGTAAAAGACACCTCAATTCACCACCTTATGTTATGAACTGGCAGTACAAAATGCTTTGGCACAAAGGTACACCTACATATACCATAGCTGCAGTATATATGCTTTTGTGAGTGAGCCAGTTCTAACAAAACATTGAATGGTGACACATACCGCAGTGATTTTCATTAATATATCAGCACTGCGTTTATTTGCGTACACAAGGCTTACTAATGTTACGCACAATGTATTTTTTTTGTGAACAATCACTGAGGAAATCCCTTCCCATTTGTATCAATTTTATTGAGACATTTAACCACTTCAACCCCGCTAGCTAAAACCCCCTTAATGACCAGGCCACTTTTTACACTTCTGTACTACACTACTTTCACCGTTTATCGCTCGGTCATGCAACTTACCACACAAATTAATTTTACCTCCTTTTCTTCTCACTAATAAAGCTTTCATTTGGTGGTATTTTATTGCTGCTGACATTTTTACATTTTTTGTTATTAATCAAAATGTAACTACTTTTTTGCAAAAAAATGAAATTTTTCACTTTCAGCTGTAAAATTTTGCAAAAAAAAACGACATCCATGTATAAATTTTTTCGCCAAATGTATTGTTCTGCATGTCTTTGATAAAAAAAAATGTTTTGGCCAAAAAAAAAAATGGTTTGGGTAAAAGTTATAGTGTTTACACACTATGGTACAAAAATTTGAATTTCCACTTTTTGAAGCAGCTCTGACTTTCTGAGCACCTGTCATGTTTCCTGAGGTTCTACAATGCCCAGACAGTACAAACACCCCACAAATGACTCCATTTCGGAAAGTAGACACCCTAAGGTATTCGCTGATGGGCATAGTGAGTTCATAGAACTTTTTATTTTTTGTCACAAGTTAGCGGAAAATGATGATTTTTTTATTTTATTTTTTTCCTTACAAAGTCTCATATTCCACTAACTTGCGACAAAATATAAAAAATTCTAGGAACACGCCATGCCCCTCACGGAATACCTTGGGGTGTCTTCTTTCCAAAATGGGGTCACTTGTGGCGTAGTTATACTGCCCTGGCAATTTAGGGGCCCAAATGTGTGAGAAGTAGTTTGCAATCAAAATCTGTAAAAAATGACCGGTGAAATCCGAAAGGTGCACTTTGGAATGTGGGTCCCTTTGCCCACCTAGGCTGCAAAAAAGTGTCACACATCTGGTATCGCCGTACTCAGAAGAAGTTGGGCAATGTGTTCTGGGGTGTAATTTTACATATACCCATGCTGGGTGAGAGAAGTATCTCAGGAAATGACAACTTTTCCAATTTTTTATATACAAAGTTGGCATTTGACCAAGATATTTATCTCACCCAGCATGGGTATACAGACGTGGACAAAATTGTTGGTACCCTTTGGTCAATGAAAGAAAAAGTCACAATGGTCACAGAAATAACTTTAATCTGACAAAAGTAATAATAAATTAAAATTCTATAAATGTTAACCAATGAAAGTCAGACATTGTTTTTCAACCATGCTTCAACAGAATTATGTAAAAAAATAAACTCATGAAACAGGCATGGACAAAAATGATGGTACCCCTAGAAAACACAGAACATAATGTGACCAAAGGGACATGTTAATTCAAGGTGTGTCCACTAATTAGCATCACAGGTGTCTACAACCTTGTAATCAGCCATTGGGCCTATATATATGGCTCCAGGTAATCACTGTGTTGTTTGGTGATATGGTGTGTACCACACTCGACATGGACCAGAGGAAGCAAAGGAAAGAGCTGTCTCAAGAGATCAGAAAGAAAATTATAGACAAGCATGTTAAAGGTAAAGGCTATAAGACCATCTCCAAGCAACTAGATGTTCCTGTGAGTACAGTTGCACATATTATTCATAAGTTTAAGATCCATGGGACTGTAGCCAACCTCCCTGGACGTGGCCGCAGGAGGAAAATTGATGACAAATCTAAGAGACGGATAATCCGAATGGTAACAAAAGAGCCTAGAAAGACTTCTAAAGAGATTCAAGGTGAACTTCATGCTCAAGGAACATCAGTGTCAGATCGCACCATCCGTCGTTGTTTGAGCCAAAGTGGACTACATGGGAGACGACCAAGGAGGACACCATTGTTGAAAACGAATCATAAAAAAGCAAGACTGGAATATGCCAAACTACATGTTGACAAGCCACAAAGCTTCTGGGAGAATGTCCTGTGGACAGATGAGACAAAAATCGAAGTTTTTGCCAAGGCACATCAGCTGTATGTTCACAGACGAAAAAATGAAGCATATCAAGAAAAGAACACTGTCCCTACTGTGAAACATGGAGGAGGCTCTGTTATGTTCTGGGGCTGCTTTGCTGCGTCTGGCACAGGGTGTCTTGAATCTGTGCAGGGTACAATGAAATCTCAAGACTATCAAGGAATTCTAGAGAGAAATGTACTAGCCAGTGTCAGAAAGCTTGGTCTCAGTCGCAGGTCATGGGTCTTGCAACAGGACAATGACCCAAAACACACCGCTAAAAACACCCAAGAATGGCTAAGAGGAAAAAATTGGACTATTCTAAAGTGGCCTTCTATGAGCCCTGACCTCAATCCTATTGAGCATCTTTGGAAGGAGCTGAAACATGCAGTCTGGAAAAGGCACCCTTCAAACCGGACACAACTGGAGCAGTTTGCTCATGAGGAGTGGGCCAAAATACCTGCTGAGAGGTGCAGATGTCTCATTGACAGTTACAGGAAGCGTTTGATTGCAGTGATTGCCTCAAAAGGTTGCGCAACAAAATATTAAGTTAGGGGTACCATCATTTTTGTCCATGCCTGTTTCATGAGTTTATTTTTTTACATAATTCTGTTGAAGCATGGTTGAAAAACAATGTCTGACTTTCATTGGTTAACATTTATAGAATTTTAATTTATTATTACTTTTGTCAGATTAAAGTTATTTCTGTGACCATTGTGACTTTTTCTTTCATTGACCAAAGGGTACCAACAATTTTGTCCACGTCTGTATGTAAAATAACACCCCAAAACACATTCCCCAACTTCTCCTGAGTACGGCGATACCAGATGTGTGACACTTTTTTGCAGCCAAGGTAGGCAAAGGGGCACATATTCCAAAGAGCACCTTTCGGATTTCGCAGACCATTTTTTACACATTTTGATTGCAAAGTACCTCTCACACATTTGGGCCCCTAAATTGCCAGGGAAGTATAACTACCCCACAAGTGACCCCATTTTGGAAAGAAGACACCCCAAGATATTCCGTGAGGGGCATGGCGAGTTCCTAGAATTTTTTATTTTTTGTCACAAGCTAGCGGAAAATGATGATTTTTTTTTTCCCTTACAAAGTCTCATATTCCACTAACTTGCGACAAAAAATAAAAAATTCTAGGAACTCGCCATGCCCCTCACGGAATACCTTGGGGTGTCTTCTTTCCAAAATGGGGTCACTTGTGGCGTAATTATACTGCCCTGGCAATTTAGGGGCCCATATGTGTGAGAAGTAGTTTGCAATCGAAATCTGTAAAAAATGACCGGTGAAATCCGAAAGGTGCACTTTGGAATGTGGGCCCCTTTGCCCACCTAGGCTGCAAAAAAGTGTCACACATCTGGTATCACCGTACTCAGGAGAAGTTGGGCAATGTGTTTTGGGGTGTCATTTTACATATACCCATGCTGGGTGAGAGAAATATCTCAGGAAATGACAACTTTTCCAATTTTTTTATACAAAGTTGGCATTTGACCAAGATATTTATCTCACCCAGCATGGGTATATGTAAAATGACACCCCAAAACACATTCCCCAACTTCTCCTGAGTACGGCGATACCAGATGTGTGACACTTTTTTGCAGCCTAGATGCGCAAAGCGGCCCAAATTCCTTTTAGGAGGGCATTTTTAGACATTTTAATCCCAGACTTCTTCTCACGCTTTAGGGCCCCTAAAAAGCCAGGGCAGTATAAATACCCCACATGTGACCCCACTTTGGAAAGAAGACACCCCAAGGTATTCAATGAGGGGCATGGCGAGTTCATAGAATTTTTTTTGTTGTTGCATAAGTTAGCGGAAATTGATTTTTTTTGTTTTTTCTCACAAAGTCTCACTTTCCGCTAACTTGGGACAAAAATTTCAATCTTTCATGGACTCAATATGCCCCTCACGGAATACCTTGGGGTGTCTTCTTTCCGAAATGGGTTCACATGTGGGGTATTTATACTGCTCTGGCTTTTTAGGGGCCCTAAAGCGTGAGAAGAAGTCTGGAATATAAATGTCTAAAAAATGTTACGCATTTGGATTCCGTGAGGGGTATGGTGAGTTCATGTGAGATTTTATTTTTTGGACACAAGTTAGTGGAATATGAGACTTTGTAAGAAAAAACTAAAAAAAAAAATATTTCCGCTAACTTGGGCCAAAAAAATGTCTGAATGGAGCCTTGCAGGGGGTGATCAATGAAAGGGGGGTGATCAGGGAGTGTATATGGGGTGATCACCCCCCTGTCACTGATCACCCCTCTGTCATTGATCACCCCTCTGAAAGGCTCCATTCAGACGTCCATATGATTTTTACGGATCCACGGATCGGATCCGCAAAACACATACGGACGTCTGAATGGAGCCTTACAGGTGGGTGATCAATGACAAGGGGGTGATCACCCATATAGACTTCCTGATCACCCCCCTGTCATTGATCACCCCCCGGTAAGGCTCCATTCAGACGTCCGTATGATTTTTACAGATCCACGGATACATGGATCGGATCCGCAAAACGCATACGGACGTCTGAATGGAGCCTTACAGGGGGGTGATCAATGACAGGGGGGTGATCAATGTCAGGGGGGTGATCAATGTTAGGGGGTGATCAGGGAGTGTATATGAGGTGTTCACCCCCCCTGTCATTGATCACCCCCCTGTAAGGCTCCATTCAGACTTCTGTATGTGTTTTGCGGATCCGATCCATGTATCCGTGGATCCGTAAATATCATACGGACGTCTGAATGGAGCCTTACAGGGAGGTGATCAATGACAGGGGGGTGATCAATGACAGGGAAGTGATCAGGAAGTCTATATGCGTGATCACCCCCTTGGCATTGATCACCCCCCTGTAAGGCTCCATTCAGACGTCTTTATGTGTTTTGCGGATCCGATCCATGTATCCGTGGATCCGTAAAAATCATACGGACGTCTAAATGGAGCCTTACAGGGAGGTGATCAATGACAGGGGGGTGATCAATGACAGGGAAGTGATCAGGAAGTCTATATGCGTGATCACCCCCTTGGCATTGATCACCCCCCTGTAAGGCTCCATTCAGACGTCCGTATGTGTTTTGCGGATCCGATCCATGTATCCGTGGATCCGTAAAAATCATACGGACGTCTGAATGGAGCCTTATAGGGGGGTGATCAATGACAGGGAAGTGATCAGAAAGTCTATATGCGTGATCACCCCCCTGTAAGGCTCCATTCAGACGTCCGTATGTGTTTTGCGGATCCGATCCATGTGTCCGTGGATCCGTAAAAATCATACGGACGTCTGAATGGAGCCTTACAGGGGGGTGATCAATGACAGGGGGGTGATCAATGACAGGGGGGTGATCAGGAAGTCTATATGGGTGATCACCCCCTTGTCATTGATCACCCCCCTGTAAGGCTCCATTCAGACGTCCGTATGCGTTTTGCGGATCCATGTATCAGTGGATCCGTAAAAATCATACGGACGTCTGAACGGAGCCTGAGAGGGGGGTGATCAATGACAGGGGAGTGATCAATGACAGGGGGGTGATCAGGGAGTCTGTATGGGGTGATCAGGGGTGATCAGTGGTTCATAAAGGGTTAATAAGTGACAGGGGGGGGTGTAGTGTAGTGTAGTGTTTTGTGTTACTTTACTGAGCTACCTGTGTCCTCTGGTGGTCGATCCAAACAAAAGGGACCACCAGAGGACCAGGTAGCAGGTATATTAGACGCTGTTATCAAAACAGCGTCTAATATACCTGTTAGGGGTTAAAAAAAAAAACATCTCCAGCCTGCAGCGAACGATCGCCGCTGGCAGGCTGGAGATCCACTCTCTTACCTTCCGTTCCTGTGAGCGCGCGCGCCTGCGTGCGCGCGTTCACAGGAAATCTCGGCTCTCGCGGGAGGACGCGTATATGTGTCCACCCAGAAGAGCAGGGCCGCCGGCAGGACGCAATCCTGCGTACGGCGGTCCGGAGCAGGTTAATAAAGTTTTGTTATTTAGTTTTAATTCCTATATTTGCAGTGATTACTCTTTAATATCTGTCATCAAAACTGAAAACAAAAAACTGTTTGTTTGCTCACCACAGTCTTGAGTACAGGGAGAAAAACTTGGAGGAACATGTTTTTAAAAAGTGCTGGAGTTTTCTATTATTTCTTTGGATGCACCAGATCTGCATAAGATGTCATGAATAAGCATACGATCAGTTATGGCATCATGTCCTTCCATCATGTCTGTACTATGCCAGAGGAAGACTAAAACAGATGGCCTGGTATATGTGAGCATTGTGTAACGGTTGCGTACACACACACACACAGGGGGAGGGAAGTGACCACTGCGCTCCACCCTCACCCCTGGCCCTGCCTACTTGCCTCGCAAGTCCTAATGACAGGGGACAACTGGACGGCAGTCCCTAGCTTGGAATAAGTGCAGGGAGGACAGACCAGACAAACAACAGAACGTGAATGGACCGAGTCTATACCAGGAGAGCTACGAAGTACAAATGGAGCAAGCAGAGAATAGTCAGGAGAAACCGGAGTCATAAATACCAGGAGAGTCGTGAAGTACCAAAGGAGTCAGCAGAGGATCGTCAGGAGGAAGCCAGGGTCAGAATACCAGGAGAACAGTAAAGTACACAAGGAGCAGGCAGAGGATCGTCAGGAATTCAGCAGGAGGTAAGTACTCCAGGAAAGACAAAATCGCAGGTCGAACCTAAATAACAGGCAATCTGTGGCCAGCAGACTGCCTGTTTAAATAGGGAGCCAGAGGGGTTATGTGATGTGGCCAGCGTCATATGACTCCACACAGAATACACAGCCGAGCGCCGAGTGATCAGCTCGGCTCAGCCCTAAAAACATTCGCATGAATGCGTATAGACACGCGGGGGTGTGCGCATAGTATTATCAGGAGCGCGGGCGACACTGGACACGCTGATGATGTACGCGCTCTCCAGACGTGCCTAGACCCTGCCGTGACAGTACCCCCCCTTTTACATTGAGCCACCGGACCCAAGGACTAAGGTCGGCTTTTTGGGATCATCCTCATGAAATTTCTTAACCAGTCTAGAGGCATGAACCTCCCTAGCTGGTACCCAAGACCTTTCCTTGGGTCCATAGCCCTTCCAGTGCACCAGATACTGCAAGGAATTACGCACTCTTCTGACATCCACAATTTTAGATACCACATACTCCACAGAATCCTTAACCAGAATTTTTATGAACCTACGGTAGTAGTTAGCGAATCCAAGGAAACGTTGTAAGGCCTTTAAGGATGATGGTCTTACCCATCCCATAATCGCTAAAACCTTGCTAGGATCCATCTTTATGGTGTGGGGTGTCAGAACATGTCCGGGAAATATAATCTCCTGCTGTCACAACCAGACAACTGAGTAGCTCTGACAGAGGCCTTTCAGAACCTCCTCCTTGAGTTCTCTTTGTTGTGCTGTTCAGTTCCTCATCTCGTTAGCCTCTCTCAGCTGTCATGGAGTTGGACTGATTGCATCCCTTTAAATTCCGCCCCATAATGCATTACTGGGCGGCTTATACTACTTCCTGGAGTGTGTGTGCATGCTGATCTTGTTTTCCAGTCTGCTACTAAGTTAAGTGCTGAACGTTTATCTGTTATTTTCAGTTTGCTGGATCCCAGGTGACCTTGACTCCCTCCGTGTCTGGTGTAGGGAGCCGGTGGTCGTGTCCCCTCACTATTGTAGGGTGTTCAGGGGTTATATAGTCGAGGTACATGGATATGTAACCTTCCACCTCTGGGATCTTTGCATAGGCTGAGCAGCCAGGGAAAGTCTCAGGTCTTGTGCAGGGGTCTCCCTTTTGGTTCCTTAGCTTTGGATCCACTCAGTCATATATGCATGTTGCTTTGTCTTGTTTCCTGTACACCGTCTGTGACATTATAAGCCGCCCAAAACCGTCTCAAGCATGGATCCGGTTTCACTTTTGGCTGAACGCTTCCAGGGTCTTTCATTGGAGGTAGCTGATCTCCGTAAGACTTTTTCTCAGCTTCAAGTGACCGGTTCAGCTTGCGTTCATGGAGTTTGTTCTGAGCCTAAGATCTCGCTCCCGGATACGTTCTCCGGGGGTAGTGAGAATTTTGTGCGTTTTAGAGAGGCTTGCAAACTCCATTTTCGCCTTCTTCCCCATTCCTCTGGTGATGAGGAACGGAGGGTGGGGATCATTATATCGCTGCTCAGGGGTAACGCTCAGTCCTGGACCTTTTCGCTGCCGGAGGGGGCACGGCCTCTCCGTTCAGTGGATGAATTCTTTTTAGCCCTGGGTCAGATATATGATGATCCGGATCGTATTGCTCTGGCTGAGTCTAGACTACGTCTATTATGCCAGGGTAAACAATCCGCAGAAATATACTGCTCAGAATTTCGGAGATGGGCAGTTGATACTGGTTGGAATGATGCTGCACTCCGAAGTCAATTTTGCCATGGTCTTTCAGAGGGATTGAAAGATGCATTTGCCTTTCATGAGAGGCCTATTTCTTTGGACTCTGCTATGTCTCAGGCCGTTCGTATTGACAGGCGTCTTAGAGAGAGAGGAGAGATGTCCCCTTCCTGTCATACTCAGTCCCAGGACAGTGCAGCAGTCCCATTCTGTGCGCAGGGGTCTCAGTCGCTGTCAGCCCCTTCTGAGCAGGAGCCCATGCAGCTGGGGTTGATTGCTTCTGACAATAGAAGATTCAGCTTGCATGGGAGGGTTTGTTTTTGTTGTGGAGGTATAAATCATTTGGCAAATATTTGTCCCTCTAGGAGATTCAGGCAGTTTTCTGGGAGTAATAAAGAAACAAACAGGAAAAAATCTTTTAAAAATGTTCCGTCTGTTACTATTGGCAGGGTTGAGGCGGAAATTGAAGGTTTTCCGTTTGCTTGTAGTTCCCGTTTTGTCCTGCCGGCTAGGGTGGCGCTAGAGAGCAAGAACATTTTTTGTGAGATTTTTGTGGATAGTGGAGCAGCGGTTAATCTCATTGATAATCAATTTGCGATAACTCATGGTTTCCAGGTGCGCACTTTGGTAAAGGATATTCCGGTTTTTGCTATTGATTCCGCTCCACTTTCTCAGAAATCATTAAAGGGCATAGTTCACAATATCCGTTTAATTGTGAGTGATGCTCATGTTGAGGATGTGTCATGTTTCGTCCTTAGCGGGTTGCCTACTCCTCTAGTGTTGGGGCTACCCTGGCTCACTAAACATAACCCCACCATTGATTGGCAAGCAAGGCAAATAAATGGTTGGAGTGACTTTTGCAGAGAGAATTGCCTCACGACATCTGTTTCTGAGGTTGCTACTAAGACTGTTAATGCGAAAAGAAAAGAAGAAAGTAAGGCGGCACTGCCTCCACTGATATCGCCGATATGGGCTGGTAGCATGCGGTATTGAGAATCCTATAGGTGGTGCTCAGCAACAAAAAGTAAACGTTGAGTGGGAATCAATCATTAAGGTAAGAAGAAAATAAATAGCGTTGCGGCACTCACCAGGATAAAAAATCTTTATTGTGGCTTCCTTGGAAGAAGATACATGTGGGTCCAGAGGCGGATACACTGTTGCGGGCGGCGACGGCCGTTTCGCGCGTGGGGTCGCGCTTCCTCAGGCCGCTGAATACGTCATGACGCTAGTGCGTTTTATATAGAGGCAGACAGGGCACGGCCGGCGCCGTCATCCACAGCTGTTCGCCCCTGGAAGTAATGACGTCTAAAAACAAGCGCACAGCAGTGACATAGTAAGTACCAACAAGGTAGTAGCACAAATACATGATTCAATGTGTTGATCTGCATGCATCTCCACATAACGGGGGGTGCACGCAGAAGTCCGGATACTTGAAGAGGACACGTATTAAGACAACATGTATTATGTATCCCTACGCTAGGAGAGAGGGGGCGCACATTATAAGTATGGAAATCCATACATTACATAAATAGAGGGATCGAACATTGCATCACAAACATGGGATAGGAATAAAAAGAAATATAGAGATGGAGGCCAACTCGTAACTGAGCATAGAGGAACAAGGACATAAGAACATATATATCAACTTATGATGCGGGTTGTTGTTTACAGGAAGACAGACATGTCAGTTCTGTCATTCATGCCTGCTGGGCCCATTGCGCCTGTCTGAATGATCCACCTTGCCTCCCTCTGCAGGAGTAGACGATGCCGGTCCCCTCCACGAGGGATAGGACGGACATGTTCCACCCCCGCAAAGGAGAGGCAACGTGGTTGAGCATTATGGGCGGCCCGAATATGATCAATAAGGCGGGGGCTGCCTCTTCCTGATCTGATGGACCCAACATGCTCGCGTATCCGTTCAAAAAGGGGACGTATGGTTTTACCCACATAGAAACGTCCACACGGGCAGAAGATCACGTAAACAACATAAGGGGTGCGGCAATTGATGAAATCTCGCACAGTGTGCGTGATGCCTCCAAAAATTAAGTACTTGCTGCATATATTGAGTGTACAAAACGAGCAGTGACCGCATTTAAAGTTGCCCTTAGGTTTAGCTAACCACGTCTCGTTCTTAGGTGTGGAAAACACACTATTGATGAGTTTATCTTTTAAAGTAGGGCATCTCTTAAATGCGATCAGGGGTTTCTCGCTAGTTACACTGTCCAGGGAGGAATCCCCCTTTAGAAGGTCCCAATTCTGATTAATCACTTGCTTAACCATGTCTGCCGCTGCACTGTATTGAAAAGAAAATGCAAAACGTGAAGGCGCAGAATTGACTGTTCTCTCTCTAAGTAGGGAGGCACGATCCAACTTAGCCGCCTTACGCATGGCTGTTGAGACATCATTCGACGGATAGCCCCTATCCAAGAGTCTCCTACGGAGTTCCAATGCCTGTTTAAAGAAACTTTCATCCGTGTCATTAATCCTACGGAGACGAATGAATTGACCGTAAGGAACAGCACGCTTGACCGAGGTAGGATGAAAACTGGTCTGGTGGAGGAGGGAGTTGGTTGCAGTAGATTTACGATGGCCACTAGTGTGTATAGTGCCATCTTTAACGGTAACTTGTACATCTAGAAAATCTAGGGATTCACTGCCAAATTTGGCAGTGAACCTCATGTTCATCCGATTGTGTGTATTTAAATATTCTACAAAAGCCCAACACAACTCCTCACTCCCCCGCCAGACCATAAAAATATCATCCACGTACCTCAGGAGAAGGTGGATATGGCATAGATAGGGATTATCCGTCGAAAAAATGTATGTCTCTTCAAATACCGCCAGGTACAGGTTTGCAAATGTGCACGAAACCGGGGTGCCCATTGCAGTACCTAGTACCTGGCGGTACCAGAGGCCATCAAATTGGAAAACGTTATTGCTCAAGACTAGGTCTAAAGCTTCAAGAACAAAATCAATAAACATAACACTTTTGTCAGTTTTTTGTAGGACCGTATTAATCGCCCGGAGGCCTAAATCGTGCGGAATACGGGTATACAAGCTCTCGACATCGAGAGAGACCAGGTGAAAGTCCTCCTGCCACTCAAGATGATTAAGTGCGCGGAGGAAGTCACCTGTGTCTTTTAGGTAAGTGGGGGTGCTACCTAGCAATGGCCTCAAGAGCCAGTCCACGTAGCCAGAAAGGGGTTCCATCACTGAACCGATCCCCGCAATGATGGGACCCCTGATCGCATTTAAGAGATGCCCTACTTTAAAAGATAAACTCGTCAATAGTGTGTTTTCCACACCTAAGAACGAGACGTGGTTAGCTAAACCTAAGGGCAACTTTAAATGCGGTCACTGCTCGTTTTGTACACTCAATATATGCAGCAAGTACTTAATTTTTGGAGGCATCACGCACACTGTGCGAGATTTCATCAATTGCCGCACCCCTTATGTTGTTTACGTGATCTTCTGCCCGTGTGGACGTTTCTATGTGGGTAAAACCATACGTCCCCTTTTTGAACGGATACGCGAGCATGTTGGGTCCATCAGATCAGGAAGCGGCAGCCCCCGCCTTATTGATCATATTCGGGCCGCCCATAATGCTCAACCACGTTGCCTCTCCTTTGCGGGGGTGGAACATGTCCGTCCTATCCCTCGTGGAGGGGACCGGCATCGTCTACTCCTGCAGAGGGAGGCAAGGTAGATCATTCAGACAGGCGCAATTGGCCCAGCAGGCATGAATGACAGAAATGACATGTCTGTCTTCCTGTAAACAACAACCCGCATCATAAGTTGATATATATGTTCTTATGTCCTTGTTCCTCTATGCTCAGTTACGAGTTGGCCTCCATCTCTATATTTCTTTTTATTCCTATCCCATGTTTGTGATGCAATGTTCGATCCCTCTATTTATGTAATGTATGGATTTCCATACTTATAATGTGCGCCCCCTCTCTCCTAGCGTAGGGATACATAATACATGTTGTCTTAATACGTGTCCTCTTCAAGTATCCGGACTTCTGCGTGCACCCCCCGTTATGTGGAGATGCATGCAGATCAACACATTGAATCATGTATTTGTGCTACTACCTTGTTGGTACTTACTATGTCACTGCTGTGCGCTTGTTTTTAGACGTCATTACTTCCAGGGGCGAACAGCTGTGGATGACGGCGCCGGCCGTGCCCTGTCTGCCTCTATATAAAACGCACTAGCGTCATGACGTATTCAGCGGCCTGAGGAAGCGCGACCCCACGCGCGAAACGGCCGTCGCCGCCCGCAACAGTGTATCCGCCTCTGGACCCACATGTATCTTCTTCCAAGGAAGCCACAATAAAGATTTTTTATCCTGGTGAGTGCCGCAACGCTATTTATTTTCTTCTTACCTTAATGATTGCTACTAAGACTGTACCATCTTTTCTCTCTGAATTTTCGGATGTCTTCTCGGAGAGTGGAGTTCAGGATTTGCCCCCGCACAGGGAGTACGATTGCCCTATTAATCTCATCCCAGGCGCCAAACTGCCTAAATCTCGTTTATACAATCTTTCCCAACCTGAGAGGATCGCTATGCGTGCTTATATCTCTTAGAGTCTGAGAAAAGGACACATACGACCCTCGAAGTCACCTGTTGCCGCTGGTTTTTATTTTGTTAAGAAAAAAGATGGTTCTTTAAGACCTTGTCTGGATTTCAGGGAGCTGAACAGTATCACTATTCGTGACCCTTATCCGCTTCCTCTGATCCCGGACCTGTTTAACCAGGTTGTTGGGGCTAAAGTCTTTTCCAAATTAGATCTAAGAGGGGCATACAACCTGGTCAGGGTCAGAGAAGGAGACGAATGGAAGACGGCCTTCAATACCCCTGAGGGCCATTTTGAGAATTTGGTTATGCCTTTTGGTTTGATGAATGCCCCAGCCGTTTTTCAGCATTTCGTGAACAGCATTTTTTATCATTTGATGGGAAAATTTGTATTAGTGTATTTGGATGACATTTTGATTTTTTCTCCTGATTTCAAAACTCATAAGGAACATTTACGTCAAGTCTTGCTCATCCTGCGGGAGAATAAATTATATGCGAAACTGGAAAAATGTGTGTTTGCGGTTCCAGAAATTCAATTTCTGGGGTTTCTTCTCTCCGCTTCTGGTTTTCGCATGGACCCCGAGAAGGTCCGCGCTGTGCTTGAGTGGGAGCTTCCTGAGAATCAGAAGGCGCTGATGCGGTTTTTGGGCTTTGCTAATTATTACAGGAAGTTTATTTTGAATTATTCCTCTATTGTTAAACCACTCACTGATATGACCCGAAAGGGGGTAGATTTTTCTTCTTGGTCAGTAGAGTCGCGTAAGGCTTTTTCTAATATCAAGGAGAGTTTTGCTTCCGCTCCCATCTTGGTGCAACCTGATATTTCTTTACCCTTCATAGTCGAGGTTGATGCTTCTGAGGTGGGTGTGGGGGCGGTCTTGTCTCAGGGTTCCTCTCCTGCCAAATGGCGACTGTGTGCCTTTTTCTCGAAAAAACTCTCCTCCGCAGAGAGAAATTACGATGTGGGAGATAGGCAATTGTTGGCCATCACGTTGGCTTTTGAGGAATGGCGCCATTGGCTAGAGGGAGCCAGACACCCTATTACCGTATTTACTGACCATAAAAATCTGGCCTACTTGGAGTCAGCCAAGCGTCTGAACCCGAGACAGGCCAGATGGTCTTTGTTCTTTTCTAGGTTTAATTTTGTGGTCACGTTCCGCCCTGGAGTTAAGAATGTGAAGGCAGATGCCCTGTCACGTTTTTTTCCGGGAGGCGGGAATTTTGAAGACCCGGGTCCCATTTTGGCTGAAGGTGTGGTGGTTTCTGCTCTCTTTTCTGAATTGGAGGCAGAGGTGCAGGCAGCCCAGTCAGAGGCTCCTGATCTTTGTCCTCCTGGGAGGTTGTTTGTGCCTCTCGCTTTAAGACACAAGATTTTTAAGGAACACCACGATACGGTCCTTGCTGGGCACCCGGGGGCAAGAGCCACACTGGATCTCATCGCTCAGAGATTCTGGTAGCCTGCGCTTCGTAAGTCGGTTGAGGGTTTTGTGGCAGCCTGCGAGACTTGCGCTCGTGCCAAAGTCCCTCATTCACGGCCATCAGGTCCTCTCCTTCCCTTACCCATTCCTTCCCGTCCTTGGACACATCTGTCCATGGACTTTATAACGGACCTGCCTCGTTCCTCGGGGAAGACTGTGATTCTGGTGGTGGTGGACCGTTTTAGCAAAATGGTGCATTTCATCCCTTTTCCTGGTTTGCCCAATGCTAAGACGCTGGCGCAGGCATTTATTGATCACATTGTCAAATTGCACGGTATTCCTTCAGACATAGTCTCTGATAGGGGCACGCAGTTTGTTTCCAGATTCTGGAAGGCTTTCTCTTCTCGCTTGGGGGTTCGGTTGTCATTCTCTTCTGCTTTCCACCCGCAGTCGAATGGCCAGACAGAGCGCGTCAATCAGAATCTGGAGACATATCTGCGCTGTTTTGTGGCGGAGAATCAAGAGGATTGGTGTTCTTTTTTGTCCCTTGCTGAGTTTGCTTTTAATAACCGTCGTCAGGAGTCCTCTGATAAGTCACCATTTTTCGGTGCATATGGGTTTCATCCGCAGTTTGGAACTTTCTCGGGAGAGGGGTCTTCTGGTTTACCTGATGAGGACAGATTCTCCTCGTCTTTGTCATCTATTTGGCAAAAGATTCAGGATAATCTAAAGAGCATGAGTGAGAGATATAAGCGTGTGGCAGATAAGAGACGTGTGCTTGGTCCGGACCTGAATGTTGGTGATCTGGTGTGGTTGTCTACCAAGAATATCAAATTGAAGGTTCCCTCCTGGAAGTTGGGTCCTAGGTTTATTGGGCCTTACAAAATCCTGTCTGTCATCAATCCTGTTGCCTACCGTCTTGATCTTCCTCAGACTTGGAAGATCCATGTTTTTCATAAGTCCTTATTGAAACCTTATGTTCAACCCATTGTACCCTCGCCTTTGCCGCCTCCTCCTCCGATTATGGTTGATGGGAATCTTGAATTTCAGGTCTCTAGGATTGTGGATTCTCGTCTTGTCCGCAGTTCTCTCTTTAGTACCTTGTTCATTGGGAGGGTTATGGTCCTGAGGAGAGGATGTGGGTCCCAGTGACGGACATTAAGGCCTCTCGTCTCTTCAGGGCTTTCCATAGGTCCCATCCTGAGAAGGTGGGCTCTGAGTGTCCGGAGTTCACTCGTAGAGGGAGGGGTACTGTCACAACCAGACAGCTGAGAAGCTCTGACAGAGGCCTTTCAGAACCTCCGCCTTGAGTTCTCTTTGTTGCACTGTTCAGTTCCTCATCTCGTTAGCCTCTCTCAGCTGTCATGGAGTTGGACTGATTGCATCCCTTTAAATTCCGCCCCATAATGCATTACTGGGCGGCTTATACTACTTCCTGGAGTGTGTGTGCATGCTGATCTTGTTTTCCAGTCTGCTACTAAGTTAAGTGCTGAACGTTTATCTGTTATTTTCTGTTTGCTGGATCCCAGGTGACCCTGACTCCCTCCGTGTCTGGTGTAGGGAGCCGGTGGTCGTGTCCCCTCACTATTGTAGGGTGTTCAGGGGTTATATAGTCGAGGTACGTGGATATGCAACCTTCCACCTCTGGGATCTTTGCATAGGCTGAGCAGCCAGGGAAAGTCTCAGGTCTTGCGCAGGGGTCTCCCTTTTGGTTCCTTAGCTTTGGATCCACTCAGTCATATATGCATGTTGCTTTGTCTTGTTTCCTGTACACCGTCCGTGACACCTGCACCCCAAAGACACATTTTTCTCTCAACACCTCCAACTCCTGTCTAACATGAAACACTTGACTCTTAAAATCAGGGGAAAATATCAAAATGTCGTCAAGATATTCAAAGCCAAATTTTTCCAAGAACTCCCTAAGTATATTGTTCATGAAATTTTGGAACACAGCCGGGGCATTACTGAGTCCAAAAGGCATAACGAGATATTCAAAGTGACCAGCCGGGGTATTGAACGCTGTCTTCCACTCGTCTCCCTCCTTGATTCGGATTAAATTGTATGCTCCTCCTAAATCAATCTTAGAAAACCAGGCCGCCCCTAATACCTGGTTAAATTAATCCGGAATCAATGGGAGGGAGTAAGTATTCCGGATAGTGATCTTATTTAATTTCCGGTAATTTATACAGGGTCTAAGACCACAATCCTTGTTCTTAACAAAGAAAAACCCCGCCCCCATAGGAGAAACCGAGGGTCTAATGTGCCCCTTAATGAGACTCTCCTTAATGTAATCTTCCCTGGCCTCACAGTAAGGTTTGGAAAGATTGTAAATATGCCCCTTAGGAAACCTTGCCCCCTTCTCCAGGACTATGGTGCAATCATAAGGTCTATCGGGAGGAAGAGCCTCTGGGGACGATGACGAGAACACATCAGCATACTCCTTTATGACTGCGGTTAATACCTCAGACTCGACAGAGAACCCAACCCGTTTCTAGACAAACACGAGCCGCACTCAGAACCCCAACTCACCAGTTCCCCTCTGGTCCAATCAATCGTAGGTTTGTGTAATTGGAGCCAGGGCATCCCCAATACCATCTCGACAGGTACGTTTTTCAGGACTAACAGGGAACATTTCTCTAAGTGGCATACTCCCATAGCTAAGGAAATCTCTGAGGTACATGAACTCACAGTACCCCTCACCAGGGGAGTGGAGTCGATGGCCATGATATGGATGGGCGTAGGTAAAACAAAAATTGGAATTTGGGTGCAATACTCCTCCGCAGAGAGGTTGCCTTGAACCAATGCTTTCAGCGCGGTTTCGGCTACCAGGGCCCTGTCTGGTTCATCATACAGGGTAACTAGAGCCTGAAAAGAAAACTCTACCATGGTTAAACAACTAGCATCAGTGGGTAAAGAAAAGGCCCACTCCTGGGGATCCCCTGTAAGCGGGAAATAACAATGCCCACCCTTTGGCTTTCCGACCCGGAAGACAAGGGGCGTAAACTAAAATACAATTTACAGCTCTCCTTAAAGGAGTGAAACTTCCTCCGATCTCCAGAGAAGGGTTCTGGAAGCTTGATCGGTGGCTCCATATGAGGGCTCAAGTTTGGACCAGAGGCCTGAGGAGCAGCGGCGTCTTGTCCTATTTCTAGGGAATGAATCTTCTCCCCTACCTCCTGCACCATCTGCGTCAGGTTTGACACATGCTCAGTGAGGGTCACTAGAGGATTCATGGTACAATGGTTTCAGTAGGCCTGTTATTCTGTAACGGTTGCGTACACACACACACAGGGGGGAGGGAAGTGACCAATGTGCTCCACCCTCACCCCTGGCCCTGCCTACTTGCCTCGCAAGTCCTAATGACATGGGACAACTGGACGGCAATCCCTAGCTTGGAATAAGTGCAGGGAGGACAGACCAGACAAACAACAGAACGTGAATGGACCGGGTCTATACCAGGAGAGCTACGAAGTACAAATGGAGCAAGCAGAGAATAGTCAGGAGAAGCCGGAGTCATAAATACCAGGAGAGTCGTGAAGTACCAAAGGAGTCAGCAGAGGATCGTCAGGAGGAAGCCGGGGTTAGAATACCAGGAGAACAGTAAAGTACACAAGGAGCAGGCAGAGGATCGTCAGGAATTCAGCAGGAGGTAAGTACGCCAGGAAAGACAAAATCGCAGGTGGAACCTAAATAACAGGCAATCTGTGGCCAGCAGACTGCCTGTTTAAAAAGGGAGCCAGAGGGGTCATGTGATGTGGCCAGCGTCACATGACTCCACACAGACTACACAGCCGAGTGCCGAGTGATCAGTGAAGAAGAGAGGGGATTTTCTTTAACTAAAAGGACATGGCTTTGTTTGCTTGGCATTGATTAAATGGAAGGAGGCTTCTGCTGCTTCAACAAGCAACCTAAAAGAGTCTCTTTGACAAACCTATCAGTCATATTCTGTAGTACAGTTTTTCTCAATATTCCAAAGCCAAAAAACCCTACTCAAATAAATGAAAATTCCAAGTACCCCAGAGACATGTAGCACAGCTTAAGAACCTAGAAAGTTAAAGGTGTTGCCTGCTTTATTTATATTGATGACCAATCAAGAACAGATCAGCAGGGGCCAACTCCTGGCACTCCCTCCGCTCAGCTGAAGAGAAAGCAGCACTTGTACAAGCGCAACCCTCTCTTCTCTGTATATATTTTTTCCGTTGACATCACAGGGGTGAGCAAGTGTAATTAGAACTGCTCTGTCCAATTCATTTCAATAGGACATCCCCTTCCTATTTATTTGAACAGGAAGTAGCCATCCCATAGATGTGCATGGGACAGTTGAGATGTAATTATGCCTGCTCACCGCTGTGGTTGCAAGGTAATTAGGTCAACAGGTAAACAATGAAGAGAAGGCAGCGCTCATACAAGCGCTGCTTTCTCTTCAAGCAGCTAATCAGTAGGGGTACCGGGTGTTGGACTCCTGCTGATCTGATATTGATGCTTTATTTATAGGTTATCGATATAAATAAAGCAGACAACCCCTTGAAAGAAGGAGAGTGAAAATAATTCCCTTTCTGGAAATGTCATTTCATTATTTTTTTTTCATAATTGTATAGTACAGACAAATATAAGATCAAAAAAACTATGCTTCCTTCTCTTATCAGGCTCCTCTCCTGCTCTTCTCTCTTCTTCACTAACTCTCAATTTGCTGCTCAGTTGCAACTTCAGTGAAGAAAAATGTCAGCTCACTGAAGAATCAGATTACGTAGAAGTCTATGGAGAGGGGAGGAGGAGAAAGGAGGGGCTGTTCAGAAAGGCAGAGTCAGACAGACTGACAAAGAGAGACTGCTGTTGGTTTATGATTTACTATCTTATTTAAAAGTGCTATCAAAAACAATATTTTACATTTTTCAAACCATCTCCTGGATTTGAATACTTTTGTAATTTCATGTAATTAAAAATAAGTATAGTCACTCAGTTATTCAGTGAAATCTATCTGTATAGCGTTATCCTGCTGTTTGTGCTTTTTCTAAATTCTCTGTCTAGCTCAATGAGGTTGACATACATTCTCAGTTCCATCATTCAACTGCCACAAGTTGCAGCAAAAAGGACATGTCCCTGAGAAAGTGCACCCCCCCCCCCCCCTCCTCCTGTAAGGTTCTCCATTGCTGCTACTTCTGGCGGGTATTCTGCAGAGTGTTAGGAAGCTGAATCCCCTGTTGATCCATTTCCTCTATCTGGGCAAACATGATTCCACCTAGTGTCTCCTCAGGGGGAAAAAAACTGAGCGATTGCGGAAGAAAAAAATGCTACAAAAGCCAGCTATAAATTAGATAATGGCAGAAATAATGTTATTCCTCATGCCTACCCACATGGCAGTTAATCCTAAAAAAAAATGGCTGAAATGACAGGGACACTTTATTTACATTTTTTATATTGCAGTTTAAAATATCACAGGATAAAGGAAAATGACGATATGGTAAGCTCTCCTAGTATTTTTGGAAGTTTATGTGGTTGAAGTCTTTATGCTAAGAAGAACATACAAAAATAATCACAAGGTAACATGCTTAGCATTCTGACATAAAAAGATTATACGTAGTAATAAAAGTAAGGATATAAATGATAAAATATGTTTAAAAAATACTAAAGGTTAAAGCTGTTTCTTTAAGGTATAGATGTAGTTTACGGGAACTTCTGTTAAACATTTGTAGAGGGGTGTTATTCTTTTGAAATCATCCGCTTGACTGTAAAGTGTTTATCAGCATCAGATGGGTAACCGAACCCACAATATGCAACTGATTTGGAACTACAAAGTGAGCACACCAACGGCTCTGCATGAGGACTGCATTGTTGTCACAGTAGCAGAGGAGTTTTTTCAGTTATCTATATTGGCATTGGAAATGGGGTATGAAGAGAAGTGCCAAATATTTTTAAAGATGAAAAAATAAATAGCGAATTAATTCACTGACGGCTCCTCTTTAGGCCTCTTTCACACTACCGTATGGCTATTTCAGTGTTTTGCGGTCCGTTTTTCACAGATCCATTGTTCAGTTTTATAGTTTCCGTTGTGTTTCCGTTTCCGTTCGGTTTTTCCGTTCCATTTTTCCGTATGGCATATACAGTAATTACATAGAAAAAATTGGCCTGGGCATAACATTTTCAATAGATGGTTCCGCAAAAACGGAACAGATACGGAAGACATACGGATGCATTTCCGTATGTGTTCCTTTTTTTTGAGGACCCATTGACTTGAATGGAGCCACAGAACGTGATTTGCGGGCAATAATAGGACATATTCTATCTTTCAAAAGAACGGAAAAACGGAAATACAGAAACAGAATGCATACGGAGTACATTCATTTTTTTTGCGGAACCATTGAAATGAATGGTTCCGTATACGGACTGTATACGGAACGCAAAAAATGGCCCGCAAAACGGAAAAAAAACGGTAGTGTGAAAGAGGCCTTAAGTTGAGTCTCCCCATCATGCCATTATTATGTTGTTCTTTGTCAGTTAGCAATTCTGAGAGGGATACATTTTTTTGCATGTATTTCTGGAGGGTAGGACTCATGTTACTATTTGATGGTACAAATGGCAAAGACAACTGGGACAATATTGTCTTTGAAAAGAAGTGTGTAGAGTAATATTTTATTTTTGGTGATGCTATAGTATAAAAAACGTCAAAATAATTTAGGCAGTTTTAGTGATTATAGTAGTCTGCTTTCACTGCCCTGAATACACTTTAATCGGTTTGTCCCATTAGGTCATCCATGTCCATATACCCTATTAATAACCAGGGCAAGGAAAATATGCAGCTACTGTATGTGCAGCTTCCCCCTAATGGTTGTGGATTTCAGCAACCAAACATGCGGCATTCAGATGATCATTAGTATAGAACTCCTTTAGGGCAGAGTTGGCAAAGATGGAACAATACTTTTAAAGGGCATCTCTCAGGTGTGCTTGCGAGCTAAAGGCATCTCTGTTGGTCCCAGGTTCATATGTGCCCGCATTGCTGAGAAAAATATATGCAAATGAGCAATGGGATATTGTCGTTACACCTAGAGGCTCAGCTATTTCTGCAACTGTGTGCCCTCTGCACTTTGACAGACTCAGGCAGGCGTGATGACATTAAAACTGCCTGACCCTCTCAATCAAATATAAACATAATTTTACAATCTGGGTAGCAAATTGCAAATACTTGGAATTAGTAGCAAACACATAAAAATAAGAATAAATATGCTACACAAAAATACCTAATTGTGCATCTACATGCCTTGGGTTGTCCCAATAGGTACAATCTCAAAGATTGTACATACCTTTCTCACATTGAATCCAAAGTAGATGCTGTCCAGGTAGACAACTTCTTTGGATCACTATATTCTGACCCCCTTAACTTTTTTTTATGTTTATGTTTATGGACCTGTGTGAGGGCCTATTTTTGTGGTTTAATCTGTAGTATTTATTCATACCAGTTTGGAGTGTGTACTGCAGTACGCAACCCTGCAGGGTGAGGCGAATGGTGAGGTCACAGGGGTAGTTACTAAACCGAGGGTGTTTTTGGTACTCACAGTTTTTATATACCCTGGGCTGGCGTACAGCAGTGATGGAGAGGCTGGCACATGGATCCTCTTGGGCACTCTCTGTATATAGGGACCAGGCCGGGTGGTAGGTGAGGCGCCCTGGGTGTTGCAGGTTTAGTGTGCCGGTGGCAAGATCCCTTTAAGTTTGTGACGCCAGTGCCAACAACGGTGGCACACCGATTAGTTGTAGGAATAATTGAGGAACACAAGTTGCCGTGAACCAAAACTTCCTTTTACTGAACAGTTCAACTATTTACAGTCTTTAGTTAGTTCCATGTGTAAAAGGTTGTAACAGGCAGGCTTTATATAAACGGCAGGCAAAGTCCTTGCAAGATACTCAGAGGGAATAACACTTACAGATCAGGCTGTATTTTCCTCAGTTCCTGTCTGGCTTTCTCCAAGGCCCGTATGCCCTATTGCTGGCTTTATCCTTGGGTAGGGAAACCTTCTTCTGGTATATGTCTCCTTGCTGTAGAATATCCTTCTGCCCTTCAGCTCTCTATTTGGCTGGGTAAAAACTTGGCTCTGCACTGTGCTTTTTAAAGGAACTTCAGGAGGCAACTTCTTCCCCTGGATGCAACTTCTGAGCTTCTTTGCTCAGGAACCTCAGGCAGGATAGAACCCTGGACTATCTAGCTGCATGTTAGAAGCTGCACTTCAGCTAACCTCTAGCTAGAGTGTCCCCTGGCTTCTAACTAAAACACTCCTTCTCCCCTACTCCTGAACTGGACCTGACCATATATACTCGGGGGTTCCCTAGCTCCCTCTACTGCCTAGGAGGAGGAACTACACCCCTAACAGGCCTGGTACAGGAGACAACAGTAAAATACACACTATAATGCAACACAAAATATCGTATAAAATACAATGACCCTGTTCCACAAAAGGTGGGGAACAACGTGGCCCAATTGACCCTTGTGTAGTGCCCACATTTACCTAGTGGGACACTACAGTATGACTTTTTGATAACTTTTTATTTACCGTATTTTTCGCTGTACAAGACGCACTTTTTTCCCCCCAAAAGTGGGGGGAAAATAGCAGTGCGTCTTATATGGCGAATGTAGCTGATTTTGCCCAGTTTTCAATGATACACCCGCCGCGATGCCGTGCGGCGGGTGCATCAGCTGTGAGGGAGGAGGGGCTGGGGGGTGGCATCTGCATTTATAATGACAGCGGGGCCCGTGCAGTGACTGTATTTTACTACACGGGCCCCGCTCACTGTATAATCATATCCCTAATAGTTAATTGTTGTATGCATGTAATCGCATAATGAGCGATAATGAGCGCTGTGTATTACCGTACTTACAATTAGAAGCGCTCGCCGTTCGGAGCAGAGAGGAGGGAGGAGGCCGGCCGGGAGGACGGGCGCTGGCAACGTGAGTCATACGTCACGCGCCTGCGCCGCCCACTTTATGAATGAAGCAGGCGGCGCGGGCGTATGACTCACGTTGCCAGCGCCCGTCCTCCCGGCCTGCCTCCTCCCTCCTCTCTGCTCCGAACGGCGAGCGCTTCTAATTGTAAGTACGGTGATACACAGCGCTCATTATCGCTCATTATGCGATTACATGCATACAACAATTAACTATTAGGGATATGATTATACAGTAAGCGGGGCCCGTGTAGTAGAATACAGTCACTGCACGGGCCCCGCTGTCATTATAAAAGCAGATGCGACCCCCACCCCCATTATAAAAGCAGATGCGACCCCCACACTTATGGAGGGGATCTGTGGATGACACATAGCATAAGATGCTATATATGTGTCATCCACAGACCCCCCCATAACTGTCATACACAGATCCTCATAACAGTGCCATCCAGAGAGGATCCCCCATAAGTGTCACCCACAGATCCCCCATAACAGTGCGTCACTCACAGATCCCCCATAACAGTGCATCACCCACAGATCCCCCATAACAGTGCGTCACTCACAGATCCCCCATAACAGTGCGTCACTCACAGATCCCCCCATAACAGTGCATCACTCACAGATCCCCCATAACAGTGCGTCACCCACAGATCCCCCATAACAGTGCGTCACCCACAGATCCCCCATAACAGTGCGTCACCCACAGATCCCCCATAACAACAGATCCCCCATAACAGTGTGTCATCCACAGATCCTCCATAACAGTGCGTCACCCACAGACCACAATTAGTTCAAAAGCGCACCTTTTGGTTCAAAATATTTTTTTTCTTATTTTCCTCCTCAAAAACCTGCGTCTTATGGGCCGGTGCGTCTTATAGGGCGAAAAATACGGTAATTGTTTTCGGGATGTGAAGAAATAAAAAATAAAAATGCCGAATTGGCCATTTATTATTTATTTTTGCCGTTACAGGATTCACCGTATGGGGTAAATACATTTATATTTTAATAGTTTGGGCATTTTGCAATTCGGCAATGCCTATGATCTTTATCTTTATATTGTTTATTTTTTTATATGGGGAAAGAGTGACTTGATTTTTTATATATCTTTTTTAAAAAAATATATTTTTCACTAGGGGACTTGAACATGCGATCATCTGATTGCTTCTTCTCATAGACTGCAGTGAATTACTATCATAGCCTATGGGAGATTCATTATGTCCTATTGAGCCCTGAGTGGGAGCCATATTTCAAGTTCTGACTTTTGCCATATTTGTAAAGTGGCAGTCGAGTAGGAGTTAAGTGTTGTGATTTATAATGTTTTAATATATATGTTTCCATCCTTTTGTCTCCCGCTATGGTCATGCATTTTACATGCTAGTCACTCCAATTCTTCTGTTTGTCTGTGTGATTTCATTCTTCACTATCAGTGTCTCCCTCTCTAATAATTTCCTGAACTTCATAGTTAATACCAGACCGTTTGTGGTGAGTGGACCCAGACATGCTTTGGGTTGGAATTCTTTACTGGGACCAATTAAAGAGGTGTTACTGAGACAGACTGGTTATTGTTGCTGCATGTGGTTACAGTCTGTATGTTCCATAACAAACTCCCAATCAAAGTACTCCTGTCCTCTTTACTAAGAACGCATATAAGAAATGTTTTATGATCATCAGGGAATGATACTATGCTTATTAATGAAATAGGAGATGCATCTATACTTAGTTAAGAAATGAAATAACAACTATAGATTCTATATGTTACTATAAAAAGCTTCCTCACCTTTGGTCCCAAAATGATGGCCGACGATTTCTTGTAGGATAGTTCTGTATTCAAACTTTCTCCTTAGGTTGGAGAACTACACCCTCTATAGCTTCAGCTGCATGTGTAAGGGGGCGGTTACACAGTTAATTCCTTCTTAGCTACTCGTGCTCTGGGGAAAGCTTTGCTCCTTCATGAATTGCTCTGCCCAATCATATGGAGAACGATGCAGCTGCACAATCCTCTGTCTTCCCTGTACTCATCCTTATGATCAGTGCAGGGAGAAAACAGGAAGCTGACCTATTAGTGATCAGCATCCTGTTACTGCCAGGACAATGCTGGAACCTGGAAAGGATAATAGCCACTGGACACCCAGTATTAATCTGCACTAAACAGCATTAACCCTTTGACTGCTCTCCACCAGTGTTCTTAAAATTAACCAATTGATTGCACTAGACTACTATGGATTCTTAGATTAGCCCCTTCACTTCCCTACACCACTAGGGATACTGGAATTAAATCAATTTCCTAGACCACCTGCTTAACTGACATTAAGAAAAAAAACAGGGATACTGACCTTAAAGCCCCTTGCAGACGAGCGTGTCCGGATTAGGTCCGGATACGTTGCGGATGCATTCAGTGAAAACTTTGTGATTTCGCAAGCAAGTCCCTTCAGTTTTGCTTGCGATTGCGTTCAGTTGTCCAGTTTTTATCGCGCGGGTGCAATGCGATTTAATGTAATAAAAAACGTTATGTTTACAAACAACATTTCTTAGCAACTGTCCATGAAAAACGCATCGCATACGCGCTTGCTTGCGAATGCGATGCAATGCGATTTTAAACGCAGCCCCATTCACTTTTATGGGGCCAGCTCTGCCTCAAAAATGGCAGAATATAGAACACGCTGCAATTTTCACGCAACGCACAAATGATGCGTGAAAACCAACGCTCATGTACACAGACCCATTAAAATGAATGGATCCGGATCACATCACGCATTGCACCCGCGCGGAATGCTCTCTCGTGTGAAAGGAGCCTAACTCCTTCACTGCCTTAGCCCCAAGGGATTTTGACATCAATCCCTTTCACTACCCTAGATTATCAGGGATGTTGACCCTTAGGCCTAGTTCACACGACCGTATGGCTTTTATTGTTTTTTGCGGTCCGTTTTTCACGGATCCGTTGTTCCGTTTTTGAGTTCCGTTGTGTTTCCGTTTCCGTTCCGTTGTTCCGTTCCGTTTTTCCGTATGCCATGTACAGTTTACAGTAATTACATAGGAAAAATTGGGCTGGCCATAACATTTTCAATAGATGGTTCAGAAAAAACGGAACGGAAACGGAAGACATACGGATGCATTTCCGTATGTGTTCCGTTTTTTTTGCGGATCCATTGACTTGAATGGAGCCACGACCCGTGATTTACGGCCAAATATAGGACAAGCTCTATCTTTCAACGGAACGGTAAAACGGAAAAATGGAAACGGAAGGCATACGGAACACATTCAGTTTTTTTTGCGGAACCATTGAAATGAATGGTTCCGTATACGGACCGTATACGGAACACAAAAAAACGGCCCGTACACCCGCAAAAAAAACGTTCGTGTGAACTAGGCCTTAGGCCTCTTTCACACGGGCGTCAGTATTTTTGCCTGGATAAGAGGCGGGTGCGTTGCGGGAAAATGCGCGATTTTTCCGCGCGAGTGCAAAACATTGTAATGCGTTTTGCACTGGCGTGAGAAAAATCGCGCATGTTTGGTACCCAAACCCGAACTTCTTCACAGAAGTTCGGGCTTGGGATTGATGTTCAGAAGATTGTATTATTTTCCCTTATAACATGGTTATAAGGGAAAATAATAGCATTCTGAATACAGTATGCAGAGTATAATAGTACTGGAGGGGTTAAAAAAATAAAAAAGTTAACTCACCTTATCCTCTTGATCGCGTAGTTCCCGGTCCCTTCTTTACTAACTGTGGGCTTAATGACCTGTGGTGACGTCAGATCACATGCTCCAATCACATGGTCCATCACCATGGTGATGGAGCATGTGATCTGACATCACCACAGGTCCTTTAGCCCACAGCTAATAAAGAAGGAACCGGGAACTACGCGATCAAGAGGATAAGGTGAGTTAACTTTTTTATTTTTTTTAACCCCTCCAGTACTATTATACTCTGCATTCTGTATTCAGAATGCTATTATTTTCCCTTATAACCATGTTATAAGGGAAAATAATACAGTGAATAGACTGTCACCTAAAACCCATGCGAGAAAATCGCACCGCATCCGCACTTGCTTGCGGATGCTTGCGATTTTTACGCAACCCCATTCATTTCTATGGGGCCTGCGTTACGTGAAAAACGCAGAATATAGAACATGCTGCGATTTTCACGCAACGCATAAGTGATGCGTGAAAATCACCGCTCATTTGAACAGCCCCATAGAAATGAATGGGTCGGGATTCAGTGCGGGTGTAATGCGTTCAACTCACGCATCGCACCCGCGCGGAATACTCGCCCGTGTGAAAGGGGCCTAACTGTGTAGTGGTAGCCAGTTCACCAGAGAGATTAGGACATCACATGCAGGGGGATCCACTGCTTGTTTAAATGTAGTAGTCCTCTTTATACAAAAATTTGATCCAGCGTGTAGTGTAAAATCCAAAACTTTACTATTCACAAGTTAAAACATCCCTCCTGGTGGGAATAAATTTCATTGCTTACGAGTTTCCAGCACCAGACATCTGTCTTTCATAGCGAAGTTAAAGAAATTCTGAATCATAAAAAGAAGGTGCACAACGTGGATGTTGGATACAGCATATAATAGAGCTATGATTAAATCTAGACAAGATTTACTATTTAATTTTCTCAATTGCAGAGAAACACATAAAGCATCTACTTTAGTTTTGGAGTACAACCCCCAATTTAACAAAGTAAAAAATACAGGGCCAGATTTACTAATTCTAAAGATGGCGTAAGCTTACACAGGGAGGGAGATTCATCAAAACTGTAGTAAAGAAGAACTGGTTTAATTACCCATAGCAATTTCCACCTTTCATTTTTCAGAGCTCCTTTGAAAATGAAAAGTGGAATATGATTGGTTGCTATGAGCAACTAAACCAGTTTTCCTTTACACCAGGTTTGATAAATTCCCCCCAGACTGTCTAGACCTGCACCAGATTTATCACAGAGGCTCAGGATGGAGGATAAATCTGGTGCAGTATTAGGCACTTTTCACTTCTCTATATTAACTATTGGTTGGCTTACCTAGAGACAGATTTTAATGCCAGAATTGTTGTGCAAAATGGTGCATCTTAGGCCCCACCCAATATCCCATGAAGCCTCACTCCTTTCTTCTAAGCCCCACCCCCTTGTTGAGTATGTGTGAAAAAAGTGTACAAACATAGATGCGCCAAATTGCGCCGACTTACACCATTTTAGATAGTGTATTTGCCTCTCTTTTATGAGGATAAAAACTAAAACAGCTTTTGAGTCTACAAAAGACACTACACCTTGTTACTCTGTTCCATCTTTTCCAAATGTGGATCTCAGTCTTGGAAGATGTGTTCTTATGCCAAACCGACAAAACCAGAATGCATAAATATTATTACTTTTTCCATTAAGTAATATATAAATTGTAGCACAGAATCAGAAATATATATATATATATATATATACTAGGAGAAGGACCCAGCTTCCCACAGGTATATTTCATCTATTTCATTTAATGTTTGTGTGTTAGGTTAAAAGATATCAACAGTGTTCTCCATCACAGTGACCTCTACAGCATCCCATGCCTTTAACAGTGACTCTCACAGTACCCCGCTGTCTTAATAGTGACCTCCACAGCAGCTGCCCCTTTAATAGTGACCTCCACAGTCCCCTCCTTAACTGTGACCTCCACAGTGCACGCTCCTTTATCAGTGACCTCCACAGCGGTAACAGTAGCATTCACAGCTCCAGTCCCTTTAACAGTGACCTCCACAGTTGCTGCCCCTTTGCTAGTGACCTCCACAGTACCCTGTCTCCTTAACAGTGATTTCCACAATAACTCGCCCCTTAACAGTGATCTTTACAGCAGCTACCCCTCTAATAGTGACCTACTGTCACGGCTGAGGATGGGGAAAACCCTCAGCCGTGCGATGCCCGATGATGTTACGTGCTGCTTGACAAGGACGACAGTATTAGGGAGCAGGTCACCTCCTATCACGTCCCTAAACTGACCCTGACTCCTATCCATATGAGTCAACCCTGAAGGTGGGAGGACTCATACACCGTATGCCTTGGGGTCCCTACTAGCCCTCAGGATTGCCCTGGAACAAGGAGCAGAGTAAGACGGCCTGTTCCTTCTGGACACGGAGGAATGGGGTCTCACTGGCCAAGCTGCAGGGAAAGGAACATAAACAGCCTATGGATATGGCAGGAGACTGAAAAGCACTTCCACACATACCTGCCACAGACACTCAGACTGGATCCCGTGCAAGACAGCAAGTGTCCACACCCAAACACAAATGGACACAACACACACACAAACACACAGGAAGCCAGATCCATAGGTGCATAACATAACAAGGGAAAACATCAAATGAACATCAACATAAACTCACAGGTAGTTTAGGGACGCGATAGCAGGTGACCTGCTCCCTAATACTGTCGTCCTGGTCAAGCAGCGCGTAACATCATCGGGCATCACACGGCTGAGGGTTTTCCCCATCCTCAGCCGTGACAGTATGACCACAAGGGTGGCCCCCACTGGCAGATGGAATGCACAGGAGGCTGCTCCAGCTAAGCATGGCTGAAGCAACCCACTGAGACATGCCAAACACAGAGGCTTTATAGGCCTAAGTGGCCACACCCACACAGACACACCCAGTGTCTCACACACACAGAAAGGGAGTTAACCCTTCCACCACCAGGGAAGGGAAAACACCACTTAAAGGGGAAGTGCACACAATACATAAAACCAAGTGCACACATACACACATATCACACACAACCGCATGCACGACATAGCAAGCTGCCATGACACAGCTCAGACTGCTATGCTGCCACATACATACTGTTGCCAGCGGCAACCACAGGTGAGGCAAATACCACAGCCCTCACCTGTGATTGACAACCAAACCAAAGACCGCTGACAACCGCATGCGGTTCAGGAGTCATGACCATAACCATGGCCGTGACACCTACACAGTCCCCCGTCCCTTAACAGTAACCTCTACAGTGACCGTCCCTTTATTAGTGACCTCCACAGTACCTCGTCTCCTTAACAGTGATTTCCACAATACCCGCTCCCTTAACAGTGATCTCCACAGCGCCCACCCCCTTAACAGTGACCTCCACAGCAGTCTGCGCTCTTAACTGTGACTTCCACAGCTCTCTGCTCCCTTAACAGTGTCATCCATAGCGCCCTGCCCCTCTAAAGGTGACCTACAGAAGTGAAAAAAAATAGCTGGGTTGTTATGGAAACCTGGTGTAAAACTGTGTGTCGAGACTAAGGGCCTGTGAGCTTCTATTGGCTGATACGAGCCATGTGACCGTGTGTATGGCAGTTGGGATATGAGTGGAAGACCTGTGGACTTCTATTGGCTATTGCAGGTCATGTGATGGTGCCATATTTGCATTTTATTTTCATATATATCTCAGGAACGGTACGTGCTAGAAAGCTGAGACCCGGCCTAAAACCTTCCCGGACACCTGATTTACCTATGTGCCAAATTTGGTGCCGATCGGTCCAGTTGTTTGCTCATGCATAAAGAACAGACAGACAGACACTCATTTCTATATATATGTAGGATGCACATCTAGAAAATTCAAAACTCCAATTTTGGAACACTTAAAGGGGTTGTCTCATCATGACAATGTGGGGATATCACTAGGATATGCCCCCATTGTCTTATAGGTGCAGGTCCTACTGCTGGGACCCGCACCTATATTGAGAACGGAGTCCTGCAAGGTGGTGAGTACCGGACATGCACAGCCCCAGCGGAAATAGCCGATCCAGGAAAAGTTGCATAATTTATAGTTTTCGGCATAGAACAAGTCAAAGCTTCACCCAGATATAGCGATTAGTGATGAGCGAAGTACCGAAAAAGTTGATTCAGCTGCTTTGCCGAACTTTACGAAAAAAAAATTGCTTTGTGACGAATTACTTGAGGGAGCGGCGATTGCACCATCGCCCGTCATGTACCCCTCAGATGCCATGTTGAAAGCTGATCACAGCATCTGACAGCAATAATATAATGTAATTTATTTTTAACAATGTATACATTCATAGTTACCTCATCCATTTGATCCTGAAGAGCCACTGCCATCTTGATTGAAGATCTAGCGCGAAATTTTGCACGGCCTGTAATGATGTCATCACGTTGGCCAGCATGGTGACGTCATACGTCACCGTTTTACAGAATTTTGTGCGAGATCTTCAATCAAGATGGTGGCGGCCGGCTCTTCGTGCTAAACAGATAAGGTAAGTATGATTTTTTTTTTTTACCGCTTTTCAGGGAAAAACAATGCATGAGGAAATTTAACTTCCCTGGAATTCGGATCGAATTCCACTTCATGGAGTTCGATTCGCTCAACCCTAGTGACGATGTCGAGCACTGCCTTCTGGACAGGAAGGAGTACAAGATCCTAACATAGAGTGCTAGACCCTTAGATGGCATTAATTTAGGCAAGAAACTTATGTCCCATTATTGCAGTATTTTCCTGTAAGTGAAATTTTTTGTGTTGTTTAGATATATATACTAGACATTAAGCCCGTTACAATAACGGGCGCTAGAACAGTAGTGCATAAATATTAGAAGTAACAGTCTATATTAAATAACAAGGAAGTTCGACTACATTGTACGTATTCTTGTTTTATTTTATTTTTAGCAAAAAAATTTGGCTGAGACTGTTGACTGCAACTAATTGCTGAGACAGCTGGAACTGACTGTTGGTGCTGAGACTGCTGGCACTGTGACTGGTGGCTGTGGCTGGTGGCACTGACTGATTGCTAAGACGACTGACACTGACTGGTGGCTGAGACTGCGGGCACTGTTACTGGTGGCTGAGACGACTGGCACTGACTGGTGGCTGAGACTGCGGGCACTGTGGCTGGTGGCTGAGACGGCTGGCACTGACTGGTGGCTGAGACGGCTGGCACTGACTGGTGGCTGAGACTGCAGGCACTGTGACTGGTGGCTATGGCTGGTGGCACTGACTGATGGCTAAGACGACTGACACTGACTGGTGACTGAGACTGCAGACTCTGTGACTGGTGGCTGAGATGGCTGGTACTGACTGGTGCTGCTGAGACTGCAGCTGTGGCTGTTGACTGCGGATAATTGCTGAGATGGCTGGCACTGACTGGTGGTGCTGAGACTGTGGCTGTGGCTAAGACTGTTGACTGCGGCTAATGGCTGAGATGACTGGCACTGACTGATTGTGCTGAGACTGCTGGCACTGTGACTGGTGGCACTGGCTGAGACGGCTGGCACTGACTGGTGGCTGAGACAGCTGGCACTGACTGGTGGCTGAGATGACTGGCACTGACTGGTGGCTGAGATTGTGGGCACTATGACTGGTGGCTGAGATGGCTGGCATTGACTGGTGGTGCTGAGACTGTGGCTGAGACTGTTGACTGCGGCTAATTGCTGAGATGGCTGGCACTGACTGGTGGTGCTGAGACTGCTGGCACTGTGACTGGTGGCTGTGGCTGGTGGTACTGACTGATGGCTAAGATGACTGACACTGACTGGTGGCTGAGACTGCGGGCACTGTGACTGAAGGCTGAGATGGCTGGCACTGACTGGTGGCTGAGACTGTGGGCACTGTGACTGGTGGCTGAGATGGCTGGCACTGTGACTGGTGGCACTGACTGCTAACTGATACGACTGGCACTGACTGGTGGTGCTGAGACTGCTGGCACTGTGACTGGTGGCAATCACTGATGGCTAAGATGGCTGGCACTGACTGATGATGCTGAGACCACTGGCAGCAACTGGTGGCTAACACTGCTGGCAGCAGAAGCTGCTGTGTGTGTCTGACAGGACTTTATTGGCGGCTCTTCTGTTTCACATAATGGCGGCGCTCAAACTGACACAGCACACCATAATAACGGCGCGCTGATGTGGGTGGTCCGAGCTGCGTGTGGTACGCTGTGTTTCTATTGGCAGGCGTGCTGCGCATGCGCACTTCAATAATCGGCACTTACACACGGACACACTGCAGGCACACAGAGCTTTTATTGGGTAGGATACTAAATCTGAGCCATGACATTTTCACAGGTTAATTTCATTTGTATACTGTGTAGTGTCTGCTGTGTGTCATGTAGCATGTAAGGATTTGTCACATTGTATTTATCTCATGCTATTCACATTGATGCATGTTTCTACTTAATTATAGGTTAATTAGTCATATAACTACCAACGCTCTTATAATGGTGTTGATGCATGTTAAAGGGGATTTCAGGAGTAGAATATTGATGAGTTATCCTCATTAGGGTTAAGTTCGTTCCGAACTTTTGGATTTTTGGACCCCGGACCCAAACATTTCAGTAAAAGTTCAGGTTCGGGTTCGGTGTTGGTGATTTCTTGGCGCTTTTTGAAAGGCTGCAGAGCAGCCAATCAACATGCGTTTAACTCTGTGCCCTTAGAAGCCATCACAGCCATGCCTACTAATGGCATGGCTGTGATTGGCTAGTGCAGCATGTGACCCAGCCTTTATATAAGCTGGAGTCAAGCAGCGCTGCACGTCACTTTGCTGTTACTAGTGTAGGGATAGGATGCTGCTGCTGTGAGGGAGAGAATAGGAAAGAAACTTTAATCAGAACTGCAATTTAACTCAGCGATCTACATAGATTTAGTTGTGTGGGTGCAGTGCACAATCTTTTTACCCTGCCCTGAGCCCAGTGACAGAGAAAAATAACTTTTATCTGTCTGTTAGTTAGGTGGGCGGCGGCGGCCATTTTATGCAAGCTCAGTGCACCAGCACTGCATATGTGCTTTTGTGACATTGAAATCCAAGCTTGAAATACTGCAATAATACACCCATTTTTGCCAATATCCTACATCTGGTGCCTTTGCAGCATTAGTCAGTGTGCAGAAATACAGCTATAATTTTCTGGGTTTTAAAAAACACCCTTTTTGGGCAAAATACTCAATTTTACAGCCCTTGCTGCATCTGTATGTATGAAATTCAAGCGTTATACAGGTCCTTCTAAAAAAATTAGCATATTGTGATAAAGTTCATTATTTTCTGTAATGTACTGATAAACATTAGACTTTCATATATTTTAGATTCATTACACACCAACTGAAGTAGTTCAAGCCTTTTATTGTTTTAATATTGATGATTTTGGCATACAGCTCATGAAAACCCAAATTTCCTATCTCAAAAAATTAGCATATTTCATCCGACCAATAAAAGAAAAGTGTTTTTAATACAAAAAAAGTCAACCTTCAAATAATTATGTTCAGTTATGCACTCAATACTTGGTCGGGAATCCTTTTGCAGAAATGACTGCTTCAATGCGGCGTGGCATGGAGGCAATCAGCCTGTGGCACTGCTGAGGTGTTATGGAGGCCCAGGATGCTTCGATAGCGGCCTTAAGCTCATCCAGAGTGTTGGGTCTTGCGTCTCTCAACTTTCTCTTCCCAATATCCCACAGATTCTTTATGGGGTTCAGGTCAGGAGAGTTGGCAGGCCAATTGAGCACAGTAGTACCATGGTCAGTAAACCATTTACCAGTGGTTTTGGCACTGTGAGCAGGTGCCAGGTCATGCTGAAAAATGAAATCTTCATCTCCATAAAGCTTTTCAGCAGATGGAAGCATGAAGTGCTCCAAAATCTCCTGATAGCTAGCTGCATTGACCCTGCCCTTGATAAAACACAATGGACCAACACCAGCAGCTGACATGGCACCCCAGACCATCACTGACTGTGGGTACTTGACACTGGACTTCAGGCATTTTGGCATTTCCCTCTCCCCAGTCTTCCTCCAGACTCTGGCACCTTGATTTCCGAATGACATGCAACAGTCCAGTGCTGCTTCTCTGTAGCCCAGGTCAGGCGCTTCTGCCGCTGTTTCTGGGGAATGCGGCACCTGTAGCCCATTTCCTGCACACGCCTGTACACGGTGGCTCTGGATGTTTCTACTCCAGACTCAGTCCACTGCTTCCGCAGGTCCCCCAAGGTCTGGAATCAGTCCTTCTCCACAATCTTCCTCAGGGTCCGGTCACCTCTTCTCGTTGTGCAGCGTTTTCTGCCACACTTTTTCCTTCCCACAGACTTCCCACTGAGGTGCCTTGATACAGCACTCTGGGAACAGCCTATTCCTTCAGAAATGTCATTCTGTGTCTTACCCTCTTGCTTGAGGGTGTCAATGATGGCCTTCTGGACAGCAGTCAGGTCGGCAGTCTTACCCATGATTGCGGTTTTGAGTAATGAACCAGGCTGGGAGTTTTTAAAAGCCTCAGGAATCTTTTGCAGGTGTTTAGAGTTAATTAGTTGATTCAGATGATTAGGTTAATAGCTCGTTTAGAGAACCTTTTCATGATATGCTAATTTTTTGAGATAGGAATTTTGGGTTTTCATGAGCTGTATGCCAAAATCATCAATATTAAAACAATAAAAGGCTTGAACTACTTCAGTTGGTGTGTAATGAATCTAAAATATATGAAAGTCTAATGTTTA
The DNA here is from genome assembly GCF_014858855.1 of Bufo gargarizans. NCBI lineage: Eukaryota > Metazoa > Chordata > Amphibia > Anura > Bufonidae > Bufo > Bufo gargarizans. The sequence continues at coordinate 438,095,185 of NC_058083.1, read as the reverse complement.
TCAGTACATTACAGAAAATAATGAACTTTATCACAATATGCTAATTTTTTGAGAAGGACCTGTATACTGCTGTCATATTCTGTTAGTAAAAAAAAACACCAATTTTGGGAAAAGTACTTAATATTGCAGCCTTTGCTGCATCTGTTAATGTTAAAAAGAGCTTTAAATACTTCAATAATTTTCTGGGTTTTAAAAAACACCCATTTTTGGCGATACCCTCCATCTGGGGCTTCTGCTGCAATAGTCAGTGTGCAATTTAAGCTAGAAATACAGCTATAATTTTCTGGGTTTTAAAAAACACAGTTTTGGGGCAAAATACACAATTTTACAGCCCTTGCTGCATCTGTGCGTGTGAAATTCAAGTGTTATATACTGCTGTCATATTCTGTTATTCAAAAAACACCCATTTTGGGCAGAGTACTTAATATTGCAGCCTTTTGCTGCATCTGTGATTGTTAAAAACAAGCTTGAAATACTGCAATAATTTTCTGGCTTTTAACAAACAACATTTTTTGGTAATACCCTCCATCTGGGGCCTCTGCCACATTAGTCAGTGTGCAATTTAAGCTACAAATACAGCTATAATTTTCTGGGTTTTCAAAAACACCCATTTTGGGCAAAATACTTAATTTGCGGCCTTGTCTACATCTGTACATGTAAAATTCAAGCGTTATATACTGCTGTCATATTCTGGTATTAAAAAAAACACCCATTTTGGGCAAAAATCATAATTTTGCAGCCTTGTGTGCATCTGTACGTGTGAGATACACGCTTTAGATACTGTTGTTCTATTCTGCTATTAAAAAAACACCCATTTAGGGCAAAAAACTTAATTTTTCAGCCTTTGCTACATCTGTCATTGTGAGATACACGCGTTAGATACTGTTGTTTTATTCGGTTATTTAAAAAAACACCAATTTTGGGCAAGATCCTAAATTCGAGAAATAGGAGAGCGTCAAATAAGGGACATGGCCCCGGTTGTGGTGCTGCTGGTGGAGCTCCTGTTGCAGGGAGAGGATGTGGGCGATCTGTTCCAGCTACACGCACAAGTGAAACACCTTCCTCAGGTGCGAGTAAGCGACAGAACCTTCAGTGGTATTTAGTCGGGCCTAATGTGGCTCTACGAATGGTGAGGCCAGAACAAGTACAGGCGATAGTAGATTGGGTAGCTGACAGTGCCTCCAGTTCCTTCACATTGTCTCACACCCAGTCTCCTGCTGAAAGATCAGAGTTGGCACCTGCAGCCCATGGCCATCAGTCTTTCACCTCACCCCCTTGCAAATAGGCCAAGCAGTCTGAGCCCCAAGTCATGCAGCAGTCTCTTCTGCCTTTTGATGACTTTGTTAGCAGGGTTTCCCAGGGCTATCCACCTAGCCCTGCCCCAGAAGTTGAAGATGGCCCGATGCCCAACCACTTATGTTTCAAGATGAGTACATGGGAGGACCATTACAGCACGTCTCGGATGATGACGAAACACAGATGCCAACTGCTGGGGCTTTCGAAAGTATGCAGACCGACAAGGAGGGCAGGGGTGAAGACTGGGTGGAAGATGATGTAGAGGACGATGAGGTCCTTGACCCCACATGGAATCAAGGTCATGTGAGTGACCTGTGTAGTTCGGAGGAAGAGGCGGTGGTCGCACAGAGCCACCAGCACAGCAGAAGAGGGAGCAGGGTGCAAAAGCGGAGCGGCCATCCCCTAGACAGTACACCTGCTACTGCCCACTGCAGCAAGGGACCGAGCACACCAAAGCCAGCTCCAAGGAGTTCCCTGGCGTGGCAGTTCTTCAGACAATGTGCTGACGACAAGACACGAGTGGTTTGCACGCTGTGCAATCAGACCCTGAAGCGAGGCATAAACGTTCTCAATCAGAGCACAACCTGCATGACCTGGCATCTAAGTGCAAAACACGAGCTGCAGTAGAGTAGACACTTCAAAAACCAAGAAAGGTCTCTGGCTCCTCCTGCTTCCTCTTCTGCTGCAGTCTCGGCCTCTTCATCCACCTCTGGAGTGACAGTGGCACCTGCCACCCCGCAAACAGAGGATCTGCCAGCAACACCACCATCTGGGTCACCAAGCATCTCCACAATGTCCCACGGAAGCGTTCAGCTCTCCATCTCCCAAACACTGGAGCGAAAGAGGAAGTACCCCCCTACCCACCCGCGATCCCTGGCCCTGAATGCCAGCATTTCAAAATTACTGGCCTTTGAAATGTTGTCATTCCGTCTGGTGGAGACGGAGAGCTTTAAAAGCCTTATGGCTGTGGCTGTCCCACAGTAAGTCGTGCCCAGTGGGGGAAAAATCAGGTGTGCACTGCGCAACGCCAAAGCAAGGTGCACCTCAATGCGGATACATGGACCAGTAAGCACGGTCAGGGACGTTATATCTCCCTAAAAGCACACTGGGTAAATGCAGTGGCGGCTGAGCCTGAGGCGGATAGCAGTTTGGCGCATGTGCTTCCACCACTGAGGATTGCAGGGCGCTTCAGTTTGCCTCCTGTTGCTTCCTACTCCTCTACCGGCTCCTCATCCGATCAGCGTAACACCTTCACCACCAACTTCAGCACAGCCAGGAGTAAACGACAGTAGGCAGTTTTAAAACGTATCTGTTTGGGGGACAAACCCCACACCGCGCAGGAGCGGTGGACGGGCCTTGAACAACAGACAGATGAGTGGTTGGTGCCAGTGAGCCTTAAGCCGGGCCTGGTGATGTGTGATAATGGGCGAAATCTCGTAGCAGCTCTGGGACTAGCCAGTTTGAAGCACATCCCTTGCCTGGTGCATGTGCTGAATTTGGTGGTGCAGAGATTCCTTAAAAACTACCCCGATATGTCAGAGCTGCTGCATAAAGTGCGGGCCATCTGTGCACGCTTCCAGCGTTCTCACCCTGCTGCTGCTCGCCTGTCAGCTCTGCCTGTGGGCACGTTGCCTCATATGCAACGTGCCCACAATGTGGAACTCCACCTTGCACATACTGGCCAGACTGTGCGAGCAGCAGCAGGCGATAGTGGAGTTTCAGCTGCAGCACGCACGGGTGAGTCGCTCTGCGGAGCAGCACCACTTCACCACCAATGACTGGGCCTCCATGCGAGACCTGTGTTCCTTGTTGCGCTGTTTCGAGTACTCCACCAACATTGCCAGTGCCGATAACACCGTTCTCAGCGTTACTATCCCACTTTTATGCCTCCTTGAAAAAACGCTGCTGGCGATAATGGAAGAGGATGTGGCACAGGAGGAGGAGGAGGAAGAGGGATCATTTTATAGGGTTTCTGGCCAGTCATTCACAAGTGGCTCCGAGGGTGGGTTCCTGCATCCCCAAATGCCAGGTACACAATTGTCCAGCCAGGGCACAGTTCTGGAAGATGACATGGTGGAGGATGAGGAGATGGAGGAGGAGGAACCATGTTCACAGCAGATGGCACCCAGACCAGATCATGGCCATCACTGGTGCGTGGCTGGGGGGATACAGAGGACACAGACAATACACCTCCCACAGAGGACAGCTTTTCGTTGCCTCTGGGCAGCCTAGCACACATGAGCGATTACAAGCTGCAATGTCTCCTCAACGACCGCCGAGTTGCCCACATTCTAACTTGTGCTGATTACTGGGTGGCCACGCTGCTGAATCCCCGCTACAAGGACAACTTACCGTCCTTAATTCCATCACTGGAGTGTGATCGTAAGATGCGCGAGTACAAGCGCACGCTGGTAGATGCGCTGCTGGTGGCATTCCCACCTGACAGCGGGGGCACAGTGGAAGCACGAGGCGAAGGCAAAGAAGGAGGAAGAGGTCGCCAACGCAGCTGGGGCACCGCCAGCACCTCAGAAGGCAGGGTTAGCATGGCCGAAATGTGGAAAAGCTTTGTCAGCACGCCACAACAACCAGCACCACCAGCTGATACGGCAGCATTTCACCAACATGGTGGAGCAGTATGTGCGCACACGCCTACACGTACTGAATGACGGGTCTGCCCACTTCAACTTCTAGGTCTCCAAATTGGGCACATGGCCTGAGCTTGCCCTTTACGCCTTGGAGGTATTGGCCTGCCCTGCAGCCAGTGTATTGTCTGAACGTGTGTTTAGCACGGCAGGGGGCGTTATCACTGATAAGCGCACAGCCGCCTGTTCACAGCCAATGTGGACAAGTTCACGTTCATTAAAATGAACCAGGCATGGATTCCACAGGACTTGTCCGTACCTTGTGCAGAATAGACATGTAGACCTTAACCGGCATTGTTATACTACAGCGCAATTGCCTATTCTTGTATTTTGGATATTTCACACTCTTTTGGAGTGTACCCTAATAAAAAAATTAAATAAAAATTTAAACCAAAAAACAGTGTTGGCTACCTCGTCCTCCTCCACCGCTGCTTCCACCTACAACGCTACGTCCACCGCCTCCTCAAACTCTTTCTCCATATGGACCTCCACCTCATAAATAAATTTTAAATTTTTTTTATTTGTTTGTATTTTATTTTACGTCATTTCACTAATATGTCTGTTAAAATTTCGGGTGAAATCACCAATTTTTGGGTGTGAGATACCACTGCTATACCTAGTAGACAGGTAAAAAAAAACACACCAATTTTTCTGTTACATTGGGTGACATTTTACAATTTTTGTAGTGAATAAACCCCTGCTCTGCATAGGTGACAGGGACCGACATTTTTTTAAATAATTTGTTCCATTGGTGGGTGACATTAACCCTTTTCTGGCGATGAAAAACCCCTGCTCTGCATAAGTGACAGGGACTTAAATTTCTAAAATTCGTCTTTAATTGGCCATTTTATTCGATCCTTCTGCTTTAATAACTTGTCCCACATTTCCGCTTCATCCCATTGCAGCCATTGACCTCCCTTGGATGAGGTCTCCCTTTCTAGCGCTCCCTCTCCGGCGTGGAACCCTGATTCGCTGATAACCGTGTTCACCATGGTAGGCTCAGAAAAGAATATTGAAAGTTGATAGAGAAGATATCCAAATGGATGGTGGACGTCACAGGGACGTGCGATCAGGCAGAAGTTATCTAGAGTCAACAAAGTGGCAGGAGGGCCTCTCCTGGCTAACGTTTCCAAATCCAAAATACCCCAGTGACATTCCCTATAATTTTGTATTAATCATTCCAATAACAGGGCATCTTAAGAGTCCTGTATTGTTATTTATTGTCACTAACTCCCCGAGTCGGGAGTGGGAAATTGCCGCGCACCACCTCCTTTCCTTCAATTCTTCTGTTTTAGTAGCTTCTCCCACATTTCCGCTCAATCACAATTAAATTTCATCCATTGATCTCCCTTGGATGTGGTCTCTCTTTCTCACGCTCCTTCTCCGGCGTGGAACCCTGATTCACCGCTAACCGTGATCAACATGGTAGGCTCAGAAAAGAACATCGAAAGTTGATAGAGCAGATATCCAATTGGATCGTGAACATCACGGCGACGTGCGACATGGTGGGGCAGTATGTGTGCACATGCCTACACGAACTGACTGATGGGTCTGCCCCCTTCAACTTCTGGGTCTTCAAATTGGGCACATGGCCTGAGCTTGCTCTTTACGCCTTGGAGGTGCTGGCCTGCCCTGCAGCCAGTGTATTGTCTGAATGTGTGTTTAGCATGACTGGAGGGATTATCACAGGTTATATTTCCCAATGTTTTGGGGTGTACCCTAATTTAAAAAAATATAAATAAATTTAAAACAAAAAAGAAGTGTAGGCTACCTCCTCCTCCACCGCCGCTTCCACCTACACCGCCACATCTACCGCATCCTCAACCTCCTACTCCATATGGACCTCGTCCTCCTAGGTCAAGATTTTTATTTTATTTTTACCTATTTTATGTTATTTAAAGTCATTTCCCTATCCACATTTGTTTGCAGAGCACTTTCCATGCTCTTAACCACATTTTTATGCCATTTGCAGCCCTCTAGCCCTTTCCATGACATTTTTACAGCTATTTTAGTGCTCAAAAGTTCGGGTCCCCATTGACTTCAATGGGGTTCGGTGTCAAGTTCGGGTCCTGAACTCAAACTTTTTTGTGAAGTTCGGTCGAACCCGAACATTTAGGTGTCCGCTCAACTCTAATTCTCATGATAAGTCTTCTATATCAGATCAATCGGGATTTGATTTCCGGCTTCGTCACAGATGTTTGAAGAGGCAGTATCGCTGCAGCTTTCTCACAACATACCAAGTACAGCGCTGAACATTGAATAGCAGCTGTGTTTGGTGTTCCAACTCAGACCCATTCACTTGAATGGGACTGAGCTGCATATAGGTCATAGAACCAGGAAAAGGTTGCAAACAGGGGCGTAACTTCCAAAGCGGCAGACCAGGTGACTGCTATGGGGCACAGGGCAAGAGGGGGCCCAGTCGTAGTTGGGATTATCTCCTCTTCAACTGGAGGTGAAAACTTGGTCAGGACTCTACCCTCTAAAAGCAGGGGTGCACAACCTGTGACCCTCAATACCATTCTATGCGGCCCCCAAACAACTGGTAGACATGTATGTCTATGTCTTGTGGCTGCTCACATGAATCTTTTATGTATTGTCCCATTAGATGGGAATACTAGAAGTGCAACTAGACATTTATGATATATACTGTAATTTCAATATGCCATAAATATAGTATTTCACTTGGTAATACCCCTTTAAAGTTTATTTTCGGCAATTGGAATTGGTTCAGGTTGACAATGTGGCCCCCAACCAGAAACGTTGTGCACCCCTGCTCTAGAGGAACAACTTTTAGCAAATGAGGCAGTGGAAAAAATGGCCCAAGGGTCATTGAAACAGGGTTTAAGAAGAAACCCTTCTGTCCTGTGTGGGGGGCCTAGTTTGATCCTTGCTATGGGGCCCTTACTTCTCTACCCTTATGTACGCCACTGGTTGCAACGCTCACCGGAGTGCTGTGGCTTCTTCAAACAGCTAATCAGTGGGGTGCCTGGAGTTGGACCCCCATAATCAGATATTGATCACCTATCCTGAGGGACCGAGTGGTGAGCTTTCATTCACATTAGCATTAGGCTTGTCCGTCAGTCTGTTCCGGCAGGGGAACAGCCTGCTGGATCCGTACTAACGCTTGTACATGTGCTGCCGGAAGTCCAGCCCAGCCCCATTCACTATAATAGGGACTGGTGGGAGCAGGGCAAGGTGAGGCAATAGCCTCAGGCGGTGTGGCCCTGGTGACAAGTGGGGGACGGTGGCAGGGCACAGGGAGATGAGCGCTTCCATTGTGGAAGTGCTCATCTCCATAGTCATCTGTAACGCCGTCCTCAGGACAGCAGCACAGATGGATGCTGTGGGGCAGGGGAGAGGCGTCTCCCTTCCCCGTTCCTCTGATAGGCTGCAGGCACTAGGCGTCATTGCACCACCTGAGCCGTACAGCGCGGGACACAGTCTGGAAGAGGCCTGCATCGCATCGCTGCCAGCCTGATGGAGGTAAGTATGTGAGTTTATTTTTTATATGGTACAATACAGGAGAGGAGCGCTATGGGGGCACTGTGGGAGCACTTGTTACTAGCACATAATTGGGGGGCATCTATGGGGGCACTTGTTACTGGCACATGATTGGGGGGCATCTATGGGAGGCACTTCTTACTGGCACATTGGTGGGCACTTTTTACTGGCACATTATTTGGTGGCACTATGGGGGCATCTATGGGGGTACTTCTTACTGGCACATTATTTGGAGGCGCTATGGGGGCATCTACAGAGGCCACAAAAAGGGGTCTTTTATATGGGGGGCTCTGTATAAGGGCATTTTATTTTGGGACACATTATGGTGGGTACTATCGGGAAGGGGGCACTAAAAAGGGGTATTTTATACTTTAAAATTATAGGGGACACTGAGGGCATCTACTGGGGCACTATATAGGGGCATTTTATACTGGCACATTATGGGGACATTACGGGAACATTAGCTCAACTGGGGGCATTAAAAGGGGGTATATTTTTTTTGTACTGGCACACATTATAAGGGGTCATTTTTTGTACTGTCACATTATAAGGAGAATTATTACTACTGGGGGGCATTATGGTGGGATTTATTACTACTGTGGGTCTATGTGGAACATGATTACTAGTATGGGCATTATGGGAGCATTATTACTTTTGGGTCACAGTGGGGACATGTTGGGGGCACTGTATGAGCACTACTACTACCATGTATGCTCTAGCAGAGAATTATTACTATTGGTGGGACTTTTGGTAGCACTATTACTGTGGAGGCACCTTGGCACAGTATCAGCTTACTACAATTATTTTTGGGGGATGCTATGTTTACACTTTTAGAGTGAGGGGCACTATTTGCTGGGCGCAGTTATTTTAGGACACTGCATGCCAATAATGAAGGGCATTATCTGCATGGTACTAGTATTATCATGGGGTTTATCTGTTTCTGAAGTTTAGTATTGGGGAGCACAGCGGCACAGTATTGGGGGTGGTAGGATGATTTGTCCAGAAGATGGGAGGATGATGGAAAAGTAGTAAACTAAGATATTTTTTTTGTCAAACTGCAGAGATGAAAAATGGCTGAAAAATGGTGGTCTGGTCTGAAAGGAGAAGATGAGGAAAGAGAACATCTACATCAAAGGAGACATCACTGGATGTAAAAGGTATGTGCGCTGTATTAGCCTGTATGTTCTGTAGTGATATACGTAATGTTAGTAGGGAAGGGGTTAGGTTGAGAATTAGGTATTGGGGAAGAGGGCGCTTTTTCAATTTTCGCCTCAGACAGCAGAAAGGCTAGGTGCACCCCTGGGTGGGCGATGCGGCCGCAGAATGGCAAACATGGCAAGAGGCGCCTGGACAAAAATCCTTTAAAGCTTCTTTCCCAATTTTTTTTATTACATATAAAAAGCCAAGTGAAGGGACAGTAATCTGAGGAGAAGAGGAATATATCCATCAATTATCATGGATATGTTCTTCCTTTACAAACACGTCTATCAGCCCTATGAACAGTGATCTTTTTATATTGCATGCTGTCATCATAATTATGTATGCTGGTTTATTTCAGCATCAGACATTGGCTGTGCTATGCTAAACAGGACACTAAAAATGCACTTTTCAGAATTAAAATTAAACAAAAATGTGCTGCAGTTGACTAAGTCATAAAACATGGAGTATCACATCCTGAAGCCACTAATCTGTTATTGAAATCATTTGGACCAAAAACTATTTGTTTTAACCACTGCCAGTATCATCGTTGTAGACTTGAATGTTGTTAAAAGTAAAACTAGAGATAAAAATATTAACAATTATAAAAAGTTATACAGTTTATAGAATACCCTGATTTGGCAGTAGACTACAAACTAAAAACTTAATTTGGCACCAGCATTTTGAAAACATTCAGTTTTGGAAGTGTATGAAAATATTTCTACAGAACACAGGTTGCTTCTATTTCACAGCTATGGCCACTTTTAATAACTTTCAAAAATATTTCAAAGATTGCTTACTGTCCCCAGGGTTAAAAAAAAATAAAAAAACATTCAAAAAGACAGAAGCGTTGCAAATATATGCAGTACTTTCAATTCAACATATTTCCTTTTGGGAAAAACTCCAGCAAACCTTCAGCTGGTAAAAACCCAGCCAAATTTTTCTCCCTTAAAGGGGCTTTCCAGCGGAGAAACTATGTTTTCAGCATGGTATACATAAAATAAAAAAGGCATACTCCACTCAACAATCCCCCACCATTTCTGTCCCAGTGCTGCCTGGTCCCCTTCTGATGGCGGCTTCTCTAATTACTACTGTAGTTATGACGGTCTGTCCCTGCACAGTTTGACACTGGCAGCACTGATTGAATATTATCAAATTGGCAGGGACACGCGCCCAACAGGTAACGCTCAGTTGCAGATTCATTAATAAACTTCTAGTAGTAATAACTGAGGAATGGAACAACATAGACTTATATGAAAAGTTGCTCCAGAATAGTCATTACAAGGGTAATTCAAGTAGTTCCTAAAACACATATGATAGAAATGGTGACAGGTCCTCCTTAGGCCTCATGCAAACGGCCATATTGTGGCCCGTAAACAGCGGGTCCGCATTATGTGGGCACCAGTCGTGCGATCCCCGCATCATGGATGTGGACCCATTCACTTAAAAGGGTCTGTAATCCGGAGCTGCCGTGTGGAACAAAGGCTCTACAGGGTGCTTCTGTGGTGTTTCTGTCCGTGTCTCCGCACCGCAAAAAAATTTCACATTTTCAATTTTTTTATGGTGCAGACGGATCAGGGACCCATTCAAGTTGAATGGGTCTCAATCCGTCCCAGCCGCTGCACGGCAAATTTTGGTCCCCAATGCACGGAACGGCCGCACAATGGCAATGTGCATGAGGCCTTAAACCACACTCAACAGCACAATTCAATGATTCCAGTTCATATCAGTCACCATATGAACTTGGCAACAAGTGCAGGTTATTTATGCCGTTTTTTAAGTCAAAATCAGGGTGGTAACATAAAAGGAGAGAACATATTAGGCTAGGGCTACACGGTAACACATAATGCATTTCACTGGTGTCTCATTGTGACATCTGTAAGTGTGATGTGACAGTTGTAAAAGTTTCATCCGTCTGATGACCGTTACTGTCATGTCGCAGTATTTGTGGTCCTCTCATACCCCCTCCCTGAAATATCCTCCAATATACCATAATATATCCTCTATCATATATAACAGCCTGGACATGCTGGGGGTTATACTGCTCTCCTCTTGTACCCCCTCCCTGTAATGTCCCCTGACATCACATTATATCAGCCTCAACATGCTGGGAGCTGTAGTTCTCTCCTCTTATACCACTCCCTTTCTCTGATATCCCATAATAACAGCCTGGACATGCTGGGAGTTGTAGCCCTCTCCTCTTATATCTCCTCCCTGTAAAGTGCTCTCCTATCACATTATATCAGCCTGATTATGATGGGAGTTGTAGTACTCTCAATATAGACCTCCTTCCTGAAACAATTCTCTTGACCCTGGTATATAGATTATGTTTCCATTCTGTGTGTTGTATCATTGCACACTATCCCGGGCTTTCAGGGCTATTAAAGGGGTCACCCTAACCTATTATATAATGTAAGCATTACATGTAGGGTTGCCACTTTTCCCAGGAGACTGCTGGTAATACCAGGCAGGTGGCAACCCTAGTGCGGACCTGGCACCCCACCGATTAGCTGTTTTCAGCAGCCTGAATTGAAAACAGTGGATAAAGCCAAAAGCAAAAGACTCCAACCACTGTGCAGCGGCCTTGAAGTTGCCACCACCTGCAGCTTGTAACGGGGTGGTGCTTCTCCTTTAAATGATTTCATCCATGCTTTCAGTATAAGAGCCGGTGTCCCTGAGAGTGCAGAGGAAGCCCAGCAGTCATGTATGATGTCTGTCCTCTTTACCTGTCTTCTTGTGTCTGATGTGTAAAAGGACCCAGCACCAATCAGGCATGTGGCTGACGACCATCAGATGTCTAGGCTCAGACAAGGAGAGAAGACAGCAAGAGGCAGTTGAGGGGAAGATGACAGTTGGGAGGAGGGAAGAGAGTGTCTAATGGCCTCCATAGCGTGGCCCTGACAAGACAGCCCTGATCCACATCCCCCGCCACATCTTGTTAGTGTGAGTTGTCAGGAACTGCAACCGACTGCCCTCAGACAGAGATCTGTCACTATAGGGCGGTGTTACTCAGTGAAAGACTGTCAGTAACAGAACAAACATGCTCTCCCGAAGAAGGAAACCCTGTGATCATCAGGGGACCATAAATATATGGCGGTTATCCAAACTGGAGTATATTGACAACGTGTGGTCAGGAAGGGTTAATGGCCTGTGCAGTAAGGCACATTGACAGCAGTCACTAAAGGGTTAACCCTTCAGAACACTGCCACCAACCTTAGTCATAGACACCTATGACATCACAAGCACGTGTGTCATAAGGGAAGAACCCTTGTAAAAAGCAGGCGAGTGGCCATATTTGGTGCCGTACTTGATGGCCTGAGGACCTTGAGCTTGACTACCCCCGCCCACCGCACCTTGAAGAAATTTGGAGGTTCTAGCAGGAAGCCCATCACCCAATGGGAGGAAATGGACATCCACCTAGCCAACCAGATCAGCCCGGCTGCTGCAACCCCCTAGTATTTATGTGGCGGCCACATAGTGGCATTACCCTCTAAGCCCAAGGGAAGGGCAGCCCTCCAGCCATGGTTCCCTAGAGGTTTCCTCCACAGGGGGTTTTCCTCTCCTGAGTGCTGGAGGGTGACTCTCCGTGAGTTGGGGGTTTGCCATTTTTAATATTTTAAATAAACAATTTGGCCATTTATCCCTCAATTAATGTGTTCTGTGTCTTTATTTTGCATTCTTTGGTTTCAGGGGTGTATGCATGATTTTGTCAGAGAGGAGATTAAAGAGGTATTCCCATCTGGTACATATAGGGCATATATTGATAGGATGTGCCATAAATGTCTAATAGGTGCGAGTCCCACCTTTAGGACCTGCTAATATGTCCAGAACAGGGGTCCGAAGTTAAAGGAGAGCACATTGCGCATGAGTGGCGTCCTCTCCATTCTTTGCTATGGGAGCTAAAAAAAAATAGCGAGAGTGCTCGCCTGTTTCTGGACATCCCATAAAGGTGAATTGAGAACAAGCAGCACAAGCGCGGCCACCTCTCCATTCACCACTATGGGACTCCTGAAAAAAGCCAAATCAGAGCTCAGCTATATTCTGAAGTTCCATAGCGGTGAATGAAGTGTGGCCACCCCTGCGTGACTTGCTGTCTGTACACTTCCAGGCCCTATCCTATGGATATGTCATAAATGTCCCAAATGGAAAAACCCCTTAAAATGAAATTCATTATGAAATAACCAAGTTAGCAGAGCATTGCTAGGACTCTTAGCAGTTTTAGGAGTCCCAGCACCGTTGCACCGAATGAGAACAGTCGCTGGTGATGCCGAGGGTCAACGACTGTTCAGGTGAACACTATTGGGCGAATGGATTACTACTGTTGGGTGATGGTCTTCTACATCAGTTTTATGGCGTTGGAAAGTTGCAAAGTTAGCCGCATGTCCCATTTTGTAGCCTGGCTTAATAATATAAATTTGTATTATATATAAATATAATATTAGGGGATTACATACATAGGCCCCTTCCCCTTGAGGAATGGGTTTTCATTCATCAAAGCTATCTACCAGTAAGACGGTCTTCATTAATGGATTTAGTAGTCTGTCAGGTCTGAACATTAATTGGTCCAAGTCTGTGCTGATGCTGCTCTCTGCTGAGAATGGGAAAGATTATTGCTCAACAGAAGGCTTGCTATTTGTCAAGTCTTTTAAATATCTAGGTGTCCAGGTCACCATTAATTCTGAAGATTATGAAAAACTGAATTTAACTCCGCTGTTACAAAGATTTCAGCAGAAGGTACAGATTTGGACCAAATTACCACTCTCAGTAATAGGAAGGGTTAACCTTCTTAAAATGATACTAATGCCACAACTTCTATACTTGCTGCACAATGCACCTATATGGGTTCCTGCCCGATTCTTTGTCATGGTTAATGCAATATTCAGGGACTTAATCTGGAAAAGAGGAGTTCCACGCATAAAATTGCCTACACTTTGACGACCAAAAACAGATGGGGGACTTGGGGAGAATGTTTGTTCTCTTTAATGCTTTAAAATATCTCAATAAAAACAATCTGATTTAAAAAAGACTGTCTTCATTACCTATAGCAGTGATGGCGAACCTTTTACAGACCGAGTGCCCAAACTGCAACATAAACCCACTTATTTATCGCAAAGTGCCAACACAGCAATTTACCCCGAATACTACAGCCCAGTATAGTACAACTTCCATGTACTTTATTACTCAGCTAAAATAGCCTGCCTACATTCAGTGTGCTGCCTGTGCTGTTCATAGTGCGCCCTGTGCTGTTCATAGTGCGCCCTGTGCTGTTCATAGTGCGCCCTGTGCTGCTGAATGGCAGGAAAAGTCTAAGGCATAGTGATACACCATAGACTTTTTCCAGGGTGTGGGTGCCCACAGAGATGGCTCTGAGTGCCTTCTCAGGCACCCGTGCCATAGGTTCGCCATCACTGACCTATAGCAACCAGTCAGAAAGCAGCTTTCATTTTTCCAGAGCAGTTAAAGAAATAAAAGCAGAGCTGTGATTGGTTGCTAGGAGCAACAAAGACAGTCCTTAATGAGGCCTAAGATGTATATTGGAACTGATTTTTCGCATGTCAGTATCATCACCAGAAGTCGGGTGACCATTTGTTCTCTTTTTTCCAGACATGTAGTCTTTCTGGGACGTAAAAAAAATTGCCCAGCCGGAATTTATAAATTACCAAAAATGCCTGGGATTCTCAAGGGGGAAGAGGGTGGGAGTGGGGCGCACAGCAGGACGGGCACTATAATCTGCTACAGTGCAAGAGCTGAAGGACCTGTGATGACGTCACCTTCATGTAATCAGTGCAGGAGGGGCCAGAGCTCAGCAGTGGAGGGGAGAAGTTGGAAGGACCTGTGATGATTCCACCATCATGTGATCAGTGCAGTCAGGCAGCGATGAAGTTCAGCAGTGGAGAAGTGATGAGACTGAGAAACCTTGGCAGTTGTAGTCCTCTCCTCTTATACAAGGGTTGCCACCTTTCCCAACAAAAAATAACGGCCAGGTTAAGCCACACCCAAAATGGGGTGTGGTTGTGGGGACATAGTTTAACATGGGGTGTTGTCACTGTCACTGTCATACTGTAGCTCCCAGTAATGTTAATGCCTCCATTAGTACCCCCCAGGTAATAGTAATTCCCTCATTAGTGCCCTCAGTAATAGTAATGCCCCCATTAGTGCCCCCAATAATAGTAATGCCTCCATTAGTGCCCCCCAGAATTAATAGTGCCCCAATTAGTGCCCCTAGTAATAGTAATGCCTCCATTAGTGCCCCCCAGAATTAATAGTGCCCCAATTAGTGCCCCTAGTAATAGTAATGCCACCATTAGTGCCCCCCAGAATTAATAATGCCCCCTTTAGCGCCCCCCAGAATTAATGCTTGTCTGTCCCCACACAGCTAGTCTGTCCCCACACAGCAGAAATTACAGATAAGTGCAGAAGCTAATCCTGCCACAGTTACAGAGCTACCAAGCAGACGTTTTATCCTACAAGCTCCACATTTAAAGCAGAAGTACTCATTCCTGCTAATGATTGCCAAAACCTGCTGGGACCAAGAGACCAAAGCTGTATACTGTTTGGATGCAAGTTATTTCAAGTAAAGCAAAGTTTGAAATTCATCTAAAGATCTCTGGACGTCATTTATTCTGCAGAGTTCCTCTATTACTCCTACTATCACTACACTTTAATTTATTGCAAGTGAGCCAGGAGCCAGTAGTCTGGCCGTACCCAGGTAGGAGACACCGTGACACAACTACCACAAAACTACAGAGACATTATAGGCCATTACCCCACTCTGGCATTCCTAACCTGGGACGTGCATTATAACACCTTGAAAGGGCCCTGGGATAGTACCCTGCGCATGCTGCAATTGGCGTCATGACAAATACAGAATATTATCCACCTGTACCTGGCCACTGCATTAAAGTGGCATCACAAACAAGATTGAATTGTGTGTCTAACATTACTCCAAGGCCTAAGAACTGTGTCAAGACCCTGAAAATTGAATTTATTGTTTTTAATGTGGTGCCAGAAAGAGCTAAACAGTGTGCGCCAGCACTCTAAGGCCCCTTTCACATGGGCGAGTATTCCGCGCGGATGCGATGCGTGAGTTGAACGCATTGCACCCGCACTGAATACCGACCCATTCATTTCTATGGGGCTGTTCACATGAGCGGTGATTTTCACGCATCACTTATGCGTTGCGTGAAAATCGCAGCATGCTCTATATTCAGAGTTTTTCACGTAACGCAGGCCCCATAGAAATTAATGGGGTTGCGTGAAAATCGCAAGCATCTGCAAGCAAGTGTGGATGCGGTGCGATTTTCACGCACGGTTAGTAGGAGACGATCGGGATGGAGACCCGATCATTATTATTTTCCCTTATAACGTGGTTATAAGGGAAAATAATAGCATTCTGAATACAGAATGCATAGTAAAATAGCGCTGGAGGGGTTAAAAAATAAAATAAAAAATTTAACTCTCCTTAGTCCACTTGCTCGCGTAGCTGGCATCTTCTTCTGTCTTCATCTTAGTTTTGTGTAGCAACAAGGACCTTTGGTGACGTCACAGTCATCACATGATCTTTTACCATGGTGATGGATCATGTGATGACTGTGACGTCACCAAAGGTCCTTGTTGCTACACACAGCTAAGATGAAGACAGAAGGAGATGCCGGCTACGCGAGCAAGTGGACTAAGGTGAGTTCAAATATTTTTTATTTTTTTTAACCCCTCCAGCGCTATTTTACTATGCATTCTGTATTCAGAATGCTATTATTTTCCCTTATAACCATGTTATAAGGGAAAATAATACAATCTACAGAATACTGATCCCAAGCCTGAACTTCTGTGAAGAAGTTCAGGTTTGGGTACCAAACATGCACGATTTTTCTCACGCACGTGCAAAACGCATGACAATGTTTTGCACTCGTGCGGAAAAAATCGCGGGTGTTCCCGCAACGCACCCGCACATGTTTCCGCAACGCCCGTCCGAAAGAGGCCTAAGGGTTAATTTGCCATATTTCTGTAATGGTGCAGCTTCTTCATGACCCATAGAAGCGGGAAAACACAGGAACGCCCTCTCAGGAGCGCAAAAGACTACACCCCCCTAGAAGTGGGAAACCTAAATCCTGCCTACCAAGAATTTTGCAATGTGAGCCAAGGGAGTGAAGACCCCTCCCCTCAGGTTCCACCTTCACTTCCTGCATCCAGCATGAGCGAGGAGCAAGGGAAGATGGTGCTCCCCAAGCCAAAGTGGGACCAGATGATTATTGAAGGTGAATCGGTGTATGAAAATTACCCACCGGAGATCCGGGTCTCCCAACTGGTAAAAAGGAATGGCCACTTGGCGCTCGGCATCACTCCTGAAATAAAGATGGCCACCATCCTCCAGCCCGCTCCTGCGGAAGCAGCCGTCAGCCAAGCTGTCCAGGTCCCGGAGGCGCCTACGTCACAGATGGCATCATCAACCCCCGCAACTGACTTTTCGGCAGAAACAAGCCGCAACTCTCACAGAGTCGACTGAGGCTTCTGAGACCGCCGCAATCATGTCGCCCAACGCAGAGATCCCCGCGCACCGGCAGGAGGCACCGTAACCGGCCATCTGGCCGCAACAACAGGCAGTAGCCATCCCGCTCCCTGAGGCCCTGGTCCAGCCCGTAGCTGCCCCTGCACAGCACCAGATGGTCCCCGACACCTCTACTAGGCCCAGAGAGGCCCCTCTCCACACGCTGGCTTGCAAGGCAGAGGCGGCCGGAGTTTCCACTCCACCGCCCAGAAAGACCGAACCCAGGCCAAGTCACCTCAACCCCGAGGTCCCCTTCGAAATTACCTGCGATGCTCAGAGTCAGTGGGAATTTGAAATGGCAGTGGAAGAGTGGGTTAAGCAGGTCCTTGATGAACCCTGGCCAGGTGACCCCAAACTTATAAGACGTGCAGGAACTGTACTTTGGTTCTCAGTTGAAAGAGTTGGATTTTTACAAGATAACTATAGCGGGGAAGAATTTCTTGTGAGCCGCCGCTCCGTTAAACGGAACTACCTGACGCAGGTCCGCCACAACCTATATTTTGGAGACCAGGTCGAGTACACCCCGATGTTATTGAAATCATTTGGACCAAAAAATATTTGTTTTAACCTCTGCCAGTATGATCGTTGTAGACTTGAATGTTGTTAAAAGTAAAACTGAAGATAAAAATACTAACAATTATAAAAAGTTAAACAGTTTATAGAATACCCTGATTTGGCAGTAGACTACAAGCTAAAAACTTAATTTTGTACCAGCATTTTGAAAACATTCAGTTTTGGAAGTGCATGAAAATATTTCTACAGAACACAGGTCGCTTCTAGTCAAAGCTATGGCCACTTTTACTAACTTTCAAAAATATTTCAAAGATTTCTTACTGACCCC
Organism: Bufo gargarizans; assembly: GCF_014858855.1. Classification (NCBI taxonomy): domain Eukaryota; kingdom Metazoa; phylum Chordata; class Amphibia; order Anura; family Bufonidae; genus Bufo; species Bufo gargarizans. The sequence goes on along the minus strand of NC_058083.1, from coordinate 438,077,163 downwards.
ATGGTTAAAAAAAAAACATTCAAAAAGACAGAAGCGTTGCAAATATATGCAGTACTTTCAATTTAACATATTTCCTTTTGGGAAAAACTCCAGCAAACCTTCAGCTGATAAAAACCCAGCCAAATTTTTCTCCCTTAAAGGGGCTTTCCAGCGGAGAAACTACGTTTTCAGCATGGTATACATAAAATAAAAAAGGCATACTCCACTCAACAATCCCCCACCATTTCTGTCCCAGTGCTGCCTGGTCCCCTTCTGATGGCGGCTTCTCTAATTACTACTGTAGTTATGACGGTTTGTCCCTGCACAGTTTTTACTGGCAACACTGATTGAATATTATCAAATTGGCAGGGACACGCGCCCAACAGGTAACGCCCAGTTGCAGATTCATTAATACATTTCTAGTAGTAATAACTGAGGAATGGAACAACATAGAATTATATGAAAAGTTGTTCCAGAATCGTCATTACAAGGGTAATGCAAGTAGATCCTAAAGCACATATGCTAGAAATGGTGACAGGTCCTCCTTAGGCATCATGCACACGGCCGTATTGCGGCCCGCAAACAGCGGGTCCACATTATGCGGGCACCGACCGTGTGCTCCCTTCATCACGGATGTGAACCCATTCACTTAAAAGGGCCCACAATCCACATGTTCTATTTTTTTATGGTGCGGACGGATCACGGGCCCTTTCAAGTTGAATTAGTCTCGATCTGTCCCAGCCGCCGCACAGATGTTGCCCGTGCGTTGGGGACCACACATTGCGGTCCCCAATGCATGGAACGGCCGCACAATGTCCATGTGCATGAGGCCTTAAACCACACTCAACAACACAATTCAATGATTCCAGTTCATATCAGTCACCATATGAACTTGGCAACAAGTGCAGGTTATTTATGCCTTTTTTTAAGTTGAAATCAGGGTGGCAATATAAAAGGAGAGAACATATTAGGCTAGGGCTACACGGCAACACATAATGCATTTCACTGGTGTCTCAGTGTGACATCTGTAAGTGTGATGTGACAGTTGTAAAAGTTTCATCCGTCTGATGACCGTTACTGTCATGTCGCAGTATTTGTGGTCCTCTCATACCCCCTCCCTGAAATATCCTCCAATATACCATAATATATCCTCTATCATATATAACAGCCTGGACATGCTGGGGGTTATACTGCTCTCCTCTTGTACCCCCTCCCTGTAATGTCCCCTGATATCACATTATATCAGCCTCAACATGCTGGGAGCTGAAGTTCTCTCCTCTTATACCACTCCCTTTCTCTGATATCCCATAATAACAGCCTGGACATGCTGGGAGTTGTAGCCCTCTCCTCTTATATCTCCTCCCTGTAATGTGCTCTCCTATTGTAGTGTCCCACTATGTAAAGGTGGGCACTACACAAGGGTTAATGTGTTTATTACATTTACTGTCATGTGTATGAATTTCCCTGTGTTAACTGGGTGTCAGGCCTGTCAGGGTGCAGTTTAGCCTCCCAGACGCTAGAGGGAGCTAGAGAGCCCTAGTTATATATAGTTATATATAGGACGCTAGAGGGAGCTAGAGAGCCCTAGTTATATATAGTTATATATAGGACGGCCCAGACAGGGGAGAGTTAGTGTATTCTAGGGTCTAGTGATGGGAAGTTCGGATCTTTTAGGTAAATCGGTTTATTTGAATCAGCTCATTCAAATGAACCAATTCATGAATCGGATCTTCGGTTCATTTGTGAGTCACTGACTGCGGCTCTGCATTGTCTGTGTGCTGTGTGACTGAGCTGAGCCGTTTCACACAGGTCAGCTCAGTCAGGTGAATCGACTCCTCTGGTTCACTGAACTGAATCGATTCAAATGAACGATTCGTTCATGAACCGGACATCACTATAGGGGACTAGAGGAGTCACCTAGTCAGCCTGAAGCTCTTGAGGCTAAGCTGAGCTGAGTTGAGACACCCCAGTAGTAGGAGAGCACCTCCTGGGAGAAACCTGCAGCCACCTTTCCACTCCAGCAGAGAAGCCAGCTGGGAAACAAAGGTACTGTAACCTAAAGCAAGTGCCAATACTGGAGGAAGGATTTTATATACCAAGGATTCAAGCCAGCAATTAGGCATCCGGGCCTTGGGATCCAGCCAGCTAGAATAGCTGTGGGGATAGAGCAGCATTGTACTGCAAAGCATTAACTGTTTACCCTCCAAGTATCTTGCAAGATTGAAACCTGCTGTGCTATCAAGTAAACCTGTTGTGCATATGTACTGTAAAGGACTGCATTATACACCCCTGCAACTGATTGTATAAAGTTGGACTGTTGTCTAAAGTAAAGCAACGTTTGGTTTACCAACTGTGTACTCTATTAATCCTCCTGCAAACCGGTGTGCCACCGTTACAGGCACTGGCGTCACGATTCTTAAAGGGACCTTACCTAAGGCACTCAAAATGCCTGCAACATCCAGGGCACCTCACATACCATCAGGCCAGGTCCCTACATCCAGAGTGTGCCCCAGAGGAACTAGTGTCTACCTCTCCTTCACTGTCGCATGCCTGCCCAGGGTTCTCCTCAGAAAAGTGAGTAACCCTCGATTGCCCATACCGTGACCTCACTGTCGCTAATACCCTGCAGGTCTGGCGTGCTGCACTATCACATTATATCAGCCTCATTATGATGGGAGTTGTAGTACTCTCATTATAGACTTCCTTCCTGAAACATTTCTCTTGACGCTGGTATATAGATTATGCTTTTCATTCTGTGTGTTGTATCATTACATACTATCCCGGGTTCTCAGGGCTATGAAAGCGGTCACCCTAACCTATTATATAATGTACGCACTACATGTAGGGTTGCCACTTTTCACAGGAGATTACTGGTAATACCAGGCAGGTGGCAACCCTAGTGCGGACCTGGCACCCCACCGATTAGCTGTTTTCAGCAGCCTGGATTCAACACAGTGGATGTGCGGTATGCCAGACCTTGCAGGGGAATTATGTGTGAGGTCACGGTGTGAGCAATAGGTGGGCCGAGGTAAATACAGTTCTGGTTACTCATGGTTATGTCGTCCCTGGGCAGGCTCGCATAAGTGAAAAGGAGAACGGCACAAGGATTCTCTGGGGCACACTCTGGTGTAAGGGATGCTGGCCAGATGTTGGTTTGAGGTGCCCTTGATGGTCTGTATTAATGTGCCAGTAGCAAGGTCCCTTGTAATCGTGACGCCAGTACCTTTTGTATGGAGGTACAACCATTTACTATAGTGTTAACAGAGGAACTGAGTCTGAGGCAAGCAGTATGAAACTCCAAATGGCACTTTACTACTGATGACTCTTGATAACAATACATCCAATGGCATAAAAACAGTCTCTTGATACAATCCGGCATTAACCACTTTAGGACCACAGGTTTATACCCCCCTAGTGACCAGGCCCTTTTTTACAAATCGGCACTTCACAACTTTAACGGTTTATTGCTCGGTCATGCAACTTGGCACCCAGAGAAGCCAGCTGGGAAACAAAGGTACTGTAACCTAAAGCAAGTGCCAATACTGGAGGAAGGATTTTATATACCAAGCATTCAAGCCAGCAATTAGGCATCTGGGCTTTGGGATCCAGCCAGCTAGAATAGCTGTGGGGATAGAGCAGCATTGTACTGCAAAGCATTAACTGTTTACCCTCCAAGTATCTTGCAAGATTGAAACCTGCTGTGCTATCAAGTAAACCTGCTGTGCATATGTACTGTAAAGGACTGCATTATACACCCCTGCAACTGATTGTATAAAGTTGGACTGTTGTCTAAAGTAAAGCAACGTTTGGTTTACCAACTGTGTACTCTATAAGGGCTCTTTCACATCTGCGTTATTGTCTTCCGGCATAGAGTTCCGTCGTCGGGGCTCTATGCCGGAAGAATCCTGATCAGGATTATCCTAATGCATTCTGAATGGAGTGAAATCCGTTCAGGATGCATCAGGATTTCTTCAGTTCCGGAACAGAACGTTTTTTGGCCGGAGAAAATACAGCAGCATGCTGCCCTTTTTGCTCCGGCCCAAAAAACTGAAGACTTGCCGCAAGACCGGATCCGGAATGAATGCCCATTGAAAGGCATTGATCCGGATCCGGCCTTAAGCTAAACGTCGTTTCGGCGCATTGCCGGATCCGACGTTTAGCCTTTTTAGAGTGGTTACCATGGCTGCCAGGACGCTAAAGTCCTGGCAGCCATGGTAAAGTGTAGCGGGGAGCGGGGGAGCAGCATACTTACCATCCGTGCGGCTCCCGGGGCGCTCCAGAGTGACGTCAGGGCGCCCCAGGCGCACGGATGACATGATCGCATGGCACGTCATCCATGCGCCTGGGGCGCTCTGACGTCACTCTGGAGCGCCCCGGGAGCCGCACGGATGGTAAGTATACCGCTCCCCCGCTCCCCGCTCCTACTATGGCAACCAGGACTTTAATAGCGTCCTGGGTGCCATAGTAACACTGAAAGCATTTTGAAGACAGATCCGTCTTCAAATGCTTTCAGTACACTTGCGTTTTTCCGGATCCGGCGTGTAATTCCGGCAAGTGGAGTACACGCCGGATCCGGACAACGCAAGTGTGAAAGAGGCCTTAATCCTCCTGCAAACCGGTGTGCCACCGTTACAGGCACTGGCGTCACGATTCTTAAAGGGACCTTACCTAAGGCACTCAAAATACCTGCAACATCCAGGGCACCTCACATACCATCAGGCCTGGTCCCTATTTACAGAGTGTGTCCCAGAGGAACTAGTGTCAGCCTCTCCTTCACTGCCGCATGCCTGCCCAGGGTTCTCCTCAGAAAAGTGAGTAACCCTCGATTGCCCATACCGTGACCTCACTGTCGCTAATACCCTGCAGGTCTGGCGTGCTGCATAAATTGGCATCATGAACAGGTTACGGTTTTTCCTGCGCTATAGCGGATACAAAAACTGTGTGCTGTTATTTGCCTTAACCGCCTCCGGACCGCCTAACGCAGATCTGCGGTCCGGAGGCGGCAGATCTGCGCAGAGTGACGCATACACGCGTCATCTCGCGAGAGCCGAGACTTCCTGTGAACGCGCGCACACAGGCGCGCGCGTTCACAGGAACTGAAGGTAAGAGACAGGCTCTCCAGCCTGCCAGCGGCGATCGTTCGCTGGCAGGCTGGAGATGTGATTTTTTTAACCCCTAACAGGTATATTAGACACTGTTTTGATAACAGCGTCTAATATACCTGCTACCTGGTCCTCTGGTGGTCCCTTTTGTTTGGATCGACCACCAGAGGACACAGGTAGCTGTGTAAAGGACCACAAAACACTACACTACACCCCCCTGTCACTTATTAACCCCTTATGAACCCCTGATCACCCCATATAGACTCCCTGATCACCCCCTGTCATTGATCACCCCCCTGTCATTGATCACCCCCCTGTCAGGCTCCGTTCAGACGTCCGTATGATTTTTACGGATCCACGGATGCATGGATCGGATCCGCAAAACACATACGGACGTCTGAATGGAGCCTTACAGGGGGGTGATCAATGACAGGCGGGTGATCACCCATATAGATTCCCTGATCACCCCCTGTCATTGATCACCCCCCTGTCATTGATCACCCCCCCTGTAAGGCTCCATTCAGATGTCTGCATGATTTTTTCGGATCCACGGATACAGGGATCGGATCCGGAAAACACATACGGACGTCTGAATGGAGCCTTAAAGGGGGGTGATCAATGACAGGCGGGTGATCACCCATATAGATTCCCTGATCACCCCCTGTCATTGATTACCCCCCTGTCATTATTCACCCCCCTGTAAGGCTCCATTCAGATGTCCGAATGATTTTTACTAGAGTTGAGCGAACACCTGGATGTTCGGGTTCGAGAAGTTCGGCCGAACTTCCCATTGAACCCGATCCGAACTTTGTCCCGAACCCGAACCCCATTGAAGTCAATGGGGACCCGAACTTTTTGGCACTAAAAAGACTGTAAAACAGCCCAGGAAAGAGCTAGAGGGCTGCAAAAGGCAGCAACATGTAGGTAAATCCCCTGCAAACAAATGTGGATAGGGAAATGAATTAAAATAAAAATAAAATAAATAAAAATTAACCAATATCAATTGGAGAGAGGTCCCATAGCAGAGAATCTGGCTTCACGTCACCCACCACTGTAACAGTCCATTGTCAGATATTTAGTCCCAGGCACCCAGGCAGAGGAGAGAGGTCCCGTAACAGAGAATCTGGCTTGATGTCAGCAGAGAATCAGTCTGCATGTCATAGCAGAGAATCAGGCTTCACGTCACCCACCACTGTAACAGTCCATTGTCATATATTTAGGCCCAGGCACCCAGGCAGAGGAGAGAGGTCCCATAACAGAGAATCTGGCTTGATGTCAGCAGAGAATCAGTCTGCATGTCATAGCAGAGAATCAGGCTTCACGTCAGCCACCACCGTAAAAGACCATTGTCATATATTTAGGCCCAGGCACCCAGGCAGAGGAGAGAGGTCCCGTAACAGAGGATCTGGCTTCATGTCAGCAGAGAATCAGTCTGCATGTCATAGCAGAGAATCAGGCTTCACGTCACCCAACATTGGAACAGTCCATTGTCATATATTTAGGCCCAGGCACCCAGTCAGAGGAGAGAGGTCCCGTAACAGAGAATCTGGCTTCATGTCAGCAGAGAATCAGTCTGCATGTCATAGCAGAGAATCAGGCTTCACGTCAGCCACCACTGTAACAGTCCATTGTCATATATTTAGGCCCAGGCACCCAGGCAGAGGAGAGAGGTCCCGTAACAGAGAATCTGGCTTCATGTCAGCAGAGAATCAGTCTGCATGTCATAGCAGAGAATCAGGCTTCACGTCAGCCACCACTGTAACAGTCCATTGTCATATATTTAGGCCCAGGCACCCAGGCAGAGGAGAGAGGTCCCGTAACAGAGAATCTGGCTTCATGTCAGCAGAGAATAAGTCTGCATGTCATAGCAGAGAATCAGGCTTCACGTCAGCCACCACTGTAACAGTCCATTGTCATATATTTAGGCCCAGGCACCCAGGCAGAGGAGAGAGGTCCCGTAACAGAGAATCTGGCTTCATGTCAGCAGAGAATCAGTCTGCATGTCATAGCAGAGAATCAGGCTTCACGTCAGCCACCACCTGTAACAGTCCATTGTCATATATTTAGGCCCAGGCACCCAGGCAGAGGAGAGAGGTCCCGTAACAGAGAATCTGGCTTCATGTCAGCAGAGAATCAGTCTGCATGTCATAGCAGAGAATCAGGCTTCACGTCAGCCACCACTGTAACAGTCCATTGTCATATATTTAGGCCCAGGCACCCAGGCAGAGGAGAGAGGTCCCGTAACAGAGAATCTGGCTTCATGTCAGCAGAGAATCAGTCTGCATGTCATAGCAGAGAATCAGGCTTCACGTCAGCCACCACTGTAACAGTCCATTGTCATATATTTAGGCCCAGGCACCCAGGCAGAGGAGAGAGGTCCCGTAACAGAGAATCTGGCTTCATGTCAGCAGAGAATCAGTCTGCATGTCATAGCAGAGAATCAGGCTTCACGTCAGCCACCACTGTAACAGTCCATTGTCATATATTTAGGCCCAGGCACCCAGGCAGAGGAGAGAGGTCCCGTAACAGAGAATCTGGCTTCATGTCAGCAGAGAATCAGTCTGCATGTCATAGCAGAGAATCAGGCTTCACGTCAGCCACCACTGTAACAGTCCATTGTCATATATTTAGGCCCAGGCACCCAGGTAGAGGAGAGAGGTCCCGTAACAGAGAATCTGGCTTCATGTCAGCAGAGAATCAGTCTGCATGTCATAGCAGAGAATCAGGCTTCACGTCAGCCACCACTGTAACAGTCCATTGTCATATATTTAGGCCCAGGCACCCAGGCAGAGGAGAGAGGTCCCGTAACAGAGAATCTGGCTTCATGTCAGCAGAGAATCAGTCTGCATGTCATAGCAGAGAATCAGGCTTCACGTCAGCCACCACTGTAACAGTCCATTGTCATATATTTAGGCCCAGGCACCCAGGTAGAGGAGAGAGGTCCCGTAACAGAGAATCTGGCTTCATGTCAGCAGAGAATCAGTCTGCATGTCATAGCAGAGAATCAGGCTTCACGTCAGCCACCACTGTAACAGTCCATTGTCATATATTTAGGCCCAGGCACCCAGGCAGAGGAGAGAGGTCCCGTAACAGAGAATCTGGCTTCATGTCAGCAGAGAATCAGTCTGCATGTCATAGCAGAGAATCAGGCTTCACGTCAGCCACCACTGTAACAGTCCATTGTCATATATTTAGGCCCAGGCACCCAGGCAGAGGAGAGAGGTCCCGTAACAGAGAATCTGGCTTCATGTCAGCAGAGAATCAGTCTGCATGTCATAGCAGAGAATCAGGCTTCACGTCAGCCACCACTGTAACAGTCCATTGTCATATATTTAGGCCCAGGCACCCAGGCAGAGGAGAGAGGTCCCGTAACAGAGAATCTGGCTTCATGTCAGCAGAGAATCAGTCTGCATGTCATAGCAGAGAATCAGGCTTCACGTCAGCCACCACTGTAACAGTCCATTGTCATATATTTAGGCCCAGGCACCCAGGCAGAGGAGAGAGGTCCCGTAACAGAGAATCTGGCTTCATGTCAGCAGAGAATCAGTCTGCATGTCATAGCAGAGAATCAGGCTTCACGTCAGCCACCACTGTAACAGTCCATTGTCATATATTTAGGCCCAGGCACCCAGGCAGAGGAGAGAGGTCCCGTAACAGAGAATCTGGCTTCATGTCAGCAGAGAATCAGTCTGCATGTCATAGCAGAGAATCAGGCTTCACGTCAGCCACCACTGTAACAGTCCATTGTCATATATTTAGGCCCAGGCACCCAGGTAGAGGAGAGAGGTCCCGTAACAGAGAATCTGGCTTCATGTCAGCAGAGAATCAGTCTGCATGTCATAGCAGAGAATCAGGCTTCACGTCAGCCACCACTGTAACAGTCCATTGTCATATATTTAGGCCCAGGCACCCAGGCAGAGGAGAGAGGTCCCGTAACAGAGAATCTGGCTTCATGTCAGCAGAGAATCAGTCTGCATGTCATAGCAGAGAATCAGGCTTCACGTCAGCCACCACTGTAACAGTCCATTGTCATATATTTAGGCCCAGGCACCCAGGCAGAGGAGAGAGGTCCCGTAACAGAGAATCTGGCTTCATGTCAGCAGAGAATCAGTCTGCATGTCATAGCAGAGAATCAGGCTTCACGTCAGCCACCACTGTAACAGTCCATTGTCATATATTTAGGCCCAGGCACCCAGGCAGAGGAGAGAGGTCCCGTAACAGAGAATCTGGCTTCATGTCAGCAGAGAATCAGTCTGCATGTCATAGCAGAGAATCAGGCTTCACGTCAGCCACCACTGTAACAGTCCATTGTCATATATTTAGGCCCAGGCACCCAGGCAGAGGAGAGAGGTCCCGTAACAGAGAATCTGGCTTCATGTCAGCAGAGAATCAGTCTGCATGTCATAGCAGAGAATCAGGCTTCACGTCAGCCACCACTGTAACAGTCCATTGTCATATATTTAGGCCCAGGCACCCAGGCAGAGGAGAGAGGTCCCGTAACAGAGAATCTGGCTTCATGTCAGCAGAGAATCAGTCTGCATGTCATAGCAGAGAATCAGGCTTCACGTCAGCCACCACTGTAACAGTCCATTGTCATATATTTAGGCCCAGGCACCCAGGCAGAGGAGAGAGGTCCCGTAACAGAGAATCTGGCTTCATGTCAGCAGAGAATCAGTCTGCATGTCATAGCAGAGAATCAGGCTTCACGTCAGCCACCACTGTAACAGTCCATTGTCATATATTTAGGCCCAGGCACCCAGGCAGAGGAGAGAGGTCCCGTAACAGAGAATCTGGCTTCATGTCAGCAGAGAATCAGTCTGCATGTCATAGCAGAGAATCAGGCTTCACGTCAGCCACCACTGTAACAGTCCATTGTCATATATTTAGGCCCAGGCACCCAGGCAGAGGAGAGAGGTCCCGTAACAGAGAATCTGGCTTCATGTCAGCAGAGAATCAGTCTGCATGTCATAGCAGAGAATCAGGCTTCACGTCAGCCACCACTGTAACAGTCCATTGTCATATATTTAGGCCCAGGCACCCAGGCAGAGGAGAGAGGTCCCGTAACAGAGAATCTGGCTTCATGTCAGCAGAGAATCAGTCTGCATGTCATAGCAGAGAATCAGGCTTCACGTCAGCCACCACTGTAACAGTCCATTGTCATATATTTAGGCCCAGGCACCCAGGTAGAGGAGAGAGGTCCCGTAACAGAGAATCTGGCTTCATGTCAGCAGAGAATCAGTCTGCATGTCATAGCAGAGAATCAGGCTTCACGTCAGCCACCACTGTAACAGTCCATTGTCATATATTTAGGCCCAGGCACCCAGGCAGAGGAGAGAGGTCCCGTAACAGAGAATCTGGCTTCATGTCAGCAGAGAATCAGTCTGCATGTCATAGCAGAGAATCAGGCTTCACGTCAGCCACCACTGTAACAGTCCATTGTCATATATTTAGGCCCAGGCACCCAGGCAGAGGAGAGAGGTCCCGTAACAGAGAATCTGGCTTCATGTCAGCAGAGAATCAGTCTGCATGTCATAGCAGAGAATCAGGCTTCACGTCAGCCACCACTGTAACAGTCCATTGTCATATATTTAGGCCCAGGCACCCAGGCAGAGGAGAGAGGTCCCGTAACAGAGAATCTGGCTTCATGTCAGCAGAGAATCAGTCTGCATGTCATAGCAGAGAATCAGGCTTCACGTCAGCCACCACTGTAACAGTCCATTGTCATATATTTAGGCCCAGGCACCCAGGCAGAGGAGAGAGGTCCCGTAACAGAGAATCTGGCTTCATGTCAGCAGAGAATCAGTCTGCATGTCATAGCAGAGAATCAGGCTTCACGTCAGCCACCACTGTAACAGTCCATTGTCATATATTTAGGCCCAGGCACCCAGGCAGAGGAGAGAGGTCCCGTAACAGAGAATCTGGCTTCATGTCAGCAGAGAATCAGTCTGCATGTCATAGCAGAGAATCAGGCTTCACGTCAGCCACCACTGTAACAGTCCATTGTCATATATTTAGGCCCAGGCACCCAGGCAGAGGAGAGAGGTCCCGTAACAGAGAATCTGGCTTCATGTCAGCAGAGAATCAGTCTGCATGTCATAGCAGAGAATCAGGCTTCACGTCAGCCACCACTGTACCACTGTAACAGTCCATTGTCATATATTTAGGCCCAGGCACCCAGGCAGAGGAGAGAGGTCCCGTAACAGAGAATCTGGCTTCATGTCAGCAGAGAATCAGTCTGCATGTCATAGCAGAGAATCAGGCTTCACGTCAGCCACCACTGTAACAGTCCATTGTCATATATTTAGGCCCAGGCACCCAGGCAGAGGAGAGAGGTCCCGTAACAGAGAATCTGGCTTCATGTCAGCAGAGAATCAGTCTGCATGTCATAGCAGAGAATCAGGCTTCACGTCAGCCACCACTGTAACAGTCCATTGTCATATATTTAGGCCCAGGCACCCAGGCTAGAGGAGAGAGGTCCCGTAACAGAGAATCTGGCTTCATGTCAGCAGAGAATCAGTCTGCATGTCATAGCAGAGAATCAGGCTTCACGTCAGCCACCACTGTAACAGTCCATTGTCATATATTTAGGCCCAGGCACCCAGGTAGAGGAGAGAGGTCCCGTAACAGAGAATCTGGCTTCATGTCAGCAGAGAATCAGTCTGCATGTCATAGCAGAGAATCAGGCTTCACGTCAGCCACCACTGTAACAGTCCATTGTCATATATTTAGGCCCAGGCACCCAGGCAGAGGAGAGAGGTCCCGTAACAGAGAATCTGGCTTCATGTCAGCAGAGAATCAGTCTGCATGTCATAGCAGAGAATCAGGCTTCACGTCAGCCACCACTGTAACAGTCCATTGTCATATATTTAGGCCCAGGCACCCAGGCAGAGGAGAGAGGTCCCGTAACAGAGAATCTGGCTTCATGTCAGCAGAGAATCAGTCTGCATGTCATAGCAGAGAATCAGGCTTCACGTCAGCCACCACTGTAACAGTCCATTGTCATATATTTAGGCCCAGGCACCCAGGCAGAGGAGAGAGGTCCCGTAACAGAGAATCTGGCTTCATGTCAGCAGAGAATCAGTCTGCATGTCATAGCAGAGAATCAGGCTTCACGTCAGCCACCACTGTAACAGTCCATTGTCATATATTTAGGCCCAGGCACCCAGGCAGAGGAGAGAGGTCCCGTAACAGAGAATCTGGCTTCATGTCAGCAGAGAATCAGTCTGCATGTCATAGCAGAGAATCAGGCTTCACGTCAGCCACCACTGTAACAGTCCATTGTCATATATTTAGGCCCAGGCACCCAGGCAGAGGAGAGAGGTCCCGTAACAGAGAATCTGGCTTCATGTCAGCAGAGAATCAGTCTGCATGTCATAGCAGAGAATCAGGCTTCACGTCAGCCACCACTGTAACAGTCCATTGTCATATATTTAGGCCCAGGCACCCAGGCAGAGGAGAGAGGTCCCGTAACAGAGAATCTGGCTTCATGTCAGCAGAGAATCAGTCTGCATGTCATAGCAGAGAATCAGGCTTCACGTCAGCCACCACTGTAACAGTCCATTGTCATATATTTAGGCCCAGGCACCCAGGCAGAGGAGAGAGGTCCCGTAACAGAGAATCTGGCTTCATGTCAGCAGAGAATCAGTCTGCATGTCATAGCAGAGAATCAGGCTTCACGTCAGCCACCACTGTAACAGTCCATTGTCATATATTTAGGCCCAGGCACCCAGGCAGAGGAGAGAGGTCCCGTAACAGAGAATCTGGCTTCATGTCAGCAGAGAATCAGTCTGCATGTCATAGCAGAGAATCAGGCTTCACGTCAGCCACCACTGTAACAGTCCATTGTCATATATTTAGGCCCAGGCACCCAGGCAGAGGAGAGAGGTCCCGTAACAGAGAATCTGGCTTCATGTCAGCAGAGAATCAGTCTGCATGTCATAGCAGAGAATCAGGCTTCACGTCAGCCACCACTGTAACAGTCCATTGTCATATATTTAGGCCCAGGCACCCAGGCAGAGGAGAGAGGTCCCGTAACAGAGAATCTGGCTTCATGTCAGCAGAGAATCAGTCTGCATGTCATAGCAGAGAATCAGGCTTCACGTCAGCCACCACTGTAACAGTCCATTGTCATATATTTAGGCCCAGGCACCCAGGCAGAGGAGAGAGGTCCCGTAACAGAGAATCTGGCTTCATGTCAGCAGAGAATCAGTCTGCATGTCATAGCAGAGAATCAGGCTTCACGTCAGCCACCACTGTAACAGTCCATTGTCATATATTTAGGCCCAGGCACCCAGGCAGAGGAGAGAGGTCCCGTAACAGAGAATCTGGCTTCATGTCAGCAGAGAATCAGTCTGCATGTCATAGCAGAGAATCAGGCTTCACGTCAGCCACCACTGTAACAGTCCATTGTCATATATTTAGGCCCAGGCACCCAGGCAGAGGAGAGAGGTCCCGTAACAGAGAATCTGGCTTCATGTCAGCAGAGAATCAGTCTGCATGTCATAGCAGAGAATCAGGCTTCACGTCAGCCACCACTGTAACAGTCCATTGTCATATATTTAGGCCCAGGCACCCAGGCAGAGGAGAGAGGTCCCGTAACAGAGAATCTGGCTTCATGTCAGCAGAGAATCAGTCTGCATGTCATAGCAGAGAATCAGGCTTCACGTCAGCCACCACTGTAACAGTCCATTGTCATATATTTAGGCCCAGGCACCCAGGCAGAGGAGAGAGGTCCCGTAACAGAGAATCTGGCTTCATGTCAGCAGAGAATCAGTCTGCATGTCATAGCAGAGAATCAGGCTTCACGTCAGCCACCACTGTAACAGTCCATTGTCATATATTTAGGCCCAGGCACCCAGGCTAGAGGAGAGAGGTCCCGTAACAGAGAATCTGGCTTCATGTCAGCAGAGAATCAGTCTGCATGTCATAGCAGAGAATCAGGCTTCACGTCAGCCACCACTGTAACAGTCCATTGTCATATATTTAGGCCCAGGCACCCAGGCAGAGGAGAGAGGTCCCGTAACAGAGAATCTGGCTTCATGTCAGCAGAGAATCAGTCTGCATGTCATAGCAGAGAATCAGGCTTCACGTCAGCCACCACTGTAACAGTCCATTGTCATATATTTAGGCCCAGGCACCCAGGCAGAGGAGAGAGGTCCCGTAACAGAGAATCTGGCTTCATGTCAGCAGAGAATCAGTCTGCATGTCATAGCAGAGAATCAGGCTTCACGTCAGCCACCACTGTAACAGTCCATTGTCATATATTTAGGCCCAGGCACCCAGGCAGAGGAGAGAGGTCCCGTAACAGAGAATCTGGCTTCATGTCAGCAGAGAATCAGTCTGCATGTCATAGCAGAGAATCAGGCTTCACGTCAGCCACCACTGTAACAGTCCATTGTCATATATTTAGGCCCAGGCACCCAGGCAGAGGAGAGAGGTCCCGTAACAGAGAATCTGGCTTCATGTCAGCAGAGAATCAGTCTGCATGTCATAGCAGAGAATCAGGCTTCACGTCAGCCACCACTGTAACAGTCCATTGTCATATATTTAGGCCCAGGCACCCAGGCAGAGGAGAGAGGTCCCGTAACAGAGAATCTGGCTTCATGTCAGCAGAGAATCAGTCTGCATGTCATAGCAGAGAATCAGGCTTCACGTCAGCCACCACTGTAACAGTCCATTGTCATATATTTAGGCCCAGGCACCCAGGCAGAGGAGAGAGGTCCCGTAACAGAGAATCTGGCTTCATGTCAGCAGAGAATCAGTCTGCATGTCATAGCAGAGAATCAGGCTTCACGTCAGCCACCACTGTAACAGTCCATTGTCATATATTTAGGCCCAGGCACCCAGGCAGAGGAGAGAGGTCCCGTAACAGAGAATCTGGCTTCATGTCAGCAGAGAATCAGTCTGCATGTCATAGCAGAGAATCAGGCTTCACGTCAGCCACCACTGTAACAGTCCATTGTCATATATTTAGGCCCAGGCACCCAGGCAGAGGAGAGAGGTCCCGTAACAGAGAATCTGGCTTCATGTCAGCAGAGAATCAGTCTGCATGTCATAGCAGAGAATCAGGCTTCACGTCAGCCACCACTGTAACAGTCCATTGTCATATATTTAGGCCCAGGCACCCAGGCAGAGGAGAGAGGTCCCGTAACAGAGAATCTGGCTTCATGTCAGCAGAGAATCAGTCTGCATGTCATAGCAGAGAATCAGGCTTCACGTCAGCCACCACTGTAACAGTCCATTGTCATATATTTAGGCCCAGGCACCCAGGCAGAGGAGAGAGGTCCCGTAACAGAGAATCTGGCTTCATGTCAGCAGAGAATCAGTCTGCATGTCATAGCAGAGAATCAGGCTTCACGTCAGCCACCACTGTAACAGTCCATTGTCATATATTTAGGCCCAGGCACCCAGGCAGAGGAGAGAGGTCCCGTAACAGAGAATCTGGCTTCATGTCAGCAGAGAATCAGTCTGCATGTCATAGCAGAGAATCAGGCTTCACGTCAGCCACCACTGTAACAGTCCATTGTCATATATTTAGGCCCAGGCACCCAGGCAGAGGAGAGAGGTCCCGTAACAGAGAATCTGGCTTCATGTCAGCAGAGAATCAGTCTGCATGTCATAGCAGAGAATCAGGCTTCACGTCAGCCACCACTGTAACAGTCCATTGTCATATATTTAGGCCCAGGCACCCAGGCAGAGGAGAGAGGTCCCGTAACAGAGAATCTGGCTTCATGTCAGCAGAGAATCAGTCTGCATGTCATAGCAGAGAATCAGGCTTCACGTCAGCCACCACTGTAACAGTCCATTGTCATATATTTAGGCCCAGGCACCCAGGCAGAGGAGAGAGGTCCCGTAACAGAGAATCTGGCTTCATGTCAGCAGAGAATCAGTCTGCATGTCATAGCAGAGAATCAGGCTTCACGTCAGCCACCACTGTAACAGTCCATTGTCATATATTTAGGCCCAGGCACCCAGGCAGAGGAGAGAGGTCCCGTAACAGAGAATCTGGCTTCATGTCAGCAGAGAATCAGTCTGCATGTCATAGCAGAGAATCAGGCTTCACGTCAGCCACCACTGTAACAGTCCATTGTCATATATTTAGGCCCAGGCACCCAGGCAGAGGAGAGAGGTCCCGTAACAGAGAATCTGGCTTCATGTCAGCAGAGAATCAGTCTGCATGTCATAGCAGAGAATCAGGCTTCACGTCAGCCACCACTGTAACAGTCCATTGTCATATATTTAGGCCCAGGCACCCAGGCAGAGGAGAGAGGTCCCGTAACAGAGAATCTGGCTTCATGTCAGCAGAGAATCAGTCTGCATGTCATAGCAGAGAATCAGGCTTCACGTCAGCCACCACTGTAACAGTCCATTGTCATATATTTAGGCCCAGGCACCCAGGCAGAGGAGAGAGGTCCCGTAACAGAGAATCTGGCTTCATGTCAGCAGAGAATCAGTCTGCATGTCATAGCAGAGAATCAGGCTTCACGTCAGCCACCACTGTAACAGTCCATTGTCATATATTTAGGCCCAGGCACCCAGGCAGAGGAGAGAGGTCCCGTAACAGAGAATCTGGCTTCATGTCAGCAGAGAATCAGTCTGCATGTCATAGCAGAGAATCAGGCTTCACGTCAGCCACCACTGTAACAGTCCATTGTCATATATTTAGGCCCAGGCACCCAGGCAGAGGAGAGAGGTCCCGTAACAGAGAATCTGGCTTCATGTCAGCAGAGAATCAGTCTGCATGTCATAGCAGAGAATCAGGCTTCACGTCAGCCACCACTGTAACAGTCCATTGTCATATATTTAGGCCCAGGCACCCAGGCAGAGGAGAGAGGTCCCGTAACAGAGAATCTGGCTTCATGTCAGCAGAGAATCAGTCTGCATGTCATAGCAGAGAATCAGGCTTCACGTCAGCCACCACTGTAACAGTCCATTGTCATATATTTAGGCCCAGGCACCCAGGCAGAGGAGAGAGGTCCCGTAACAGAGAATCTGGCTTCATGTCAGCAGAGAATCAGTCTGCATGTCATAGCAGAGAATCAGGCTTCACGTCAGCCACCAAATTCATGCAGCAGGAATCAGTCTGCATTCATAGCAGAGATCAGGCTCGCAGCCACACTGTAACAGTCCATTGTCATATATTTAGGCCCAGGCACCAGGCAGAGGAGAGAGGTCCCGTAACAGAGAATCTGGCTTCATGTCAGCAGAGAATCAGTCTGCATGTCATAGCAGAGAATCAGGCTTCACGTCAGCCACCACTGTAACAGTCCATTGTCATATATTTAGGCCCAGGCACCCAGGCAGAGGAGAGAGGTCCCGTAACAGAGAATCTGGCTTCATGTCAGCAGAGAATCAGTCTGCATGTCATAGCAGAGAATCAGGCTTCACGTCAGCCACACTGTAACAGTCCATTGTCATATATTTAGGCCCAGGCACCCAGGCAGAGGAGAGAGGTCCCGTAACAGAGAATCTGGCTTCATGTCAGCAGAGAATCAGTCTGCATGTCATAGCAGAGAATCAGGCTTCACGTCAGCCACCACTGTAACAGTCCATTGTCATATATTTAGGCCCAGGCACCCAGGCAGAGGAGAGAGGTCCCGTAACAGAGAATCTGGCTTCATGTCAGCAGAGAATCAGTCTGCATGTCATAGCAGAGAATCAGGCTTCACGTCAGCCACCACTGTAACAGTCCATTGTCATATATTTAGGCCCAGGCACCCAGGCAGAGGAGAGAGGTCCCGTAACAGAGAATCTGGCTTCATGTCAGCAGAGAATCAGTCTGCATGTCATAGCAGAGAATCAGGCTTCACGTCAGCCACCACTGTAACAGTCCATTGTCATATATTTAGGCCCAGGCACCCAGGCAGAGGAGAGAGGTCCCGTAACAGAGAATCTGGCTTCATGTCAGCAGAGAATCAGTCTGCATGTCATAGCAGAGAATCAGGCTTCACGTCAGCCACCACTGTAACAGTCCATTGTCATATATTTAGGCCCAGGCACCCAGGCAGAGGAGAGAGGTCCCGTAACAGAGAATCTGGCTTCATGTCAGCAGAGAATCAGTCTGCATGTCATAGCAGAGAATCAGGCTTCACGTCAGCCACCACTGTAACAGTCCATTGTCATATATTTAGGCCCAGGCACCCAGGCAGAGGAGAGAGGTCCCGTAACAGAGAATCTGGCTTCATGTCAGCAGAGAATCAGTCTGCATGTCATAGCAGAGAATCAGGCTTCACGTCAGCCACCACTGTAACAGTCCATTGTCATATATTTAGGCCCAGGCACCCAGGCAGAGGAGAGAGGTCCCGTAACAGAGAATCTGGCTTCATGTCAGCAGAGAATCAGTCTGCATGTCATAGCAGAGAATCAGGCTTCACGTCAGCCACCACTGTAACAGTCCATTGTCATATATTTAGGCCCAGGCACCCAGGCAGAGGAGAGAGGTCCCGTAACAGAGAATCTGGCTTCATGTCAGCAGAGAATCAGTCTGCATGTCATAGCAGAGAATCAGGCTTCACGTCAGCCACCACTGTAACAGTCCATTGTCATATATTTTGGCCCAGGCACCCAGGCAGGAGAAAGAGGTCCCGTAACAGAAAATCTGGCTTCATGTCAGCAGAGAATCAGTCTGCATGTCATAGCAGATTATCAGGCTTCACGTCAGCCACCACTGTAACAGTACATTGTCATATATTTAGGCCCAGGCACCCAGGCTAGAGGAGAGAGGTCCCGTAACAGAGAATCTGGCTTCATGTCAGCAGAGAATCAGTCTGCATGTCATAGCAGAGAATCAGGCTTCACGTCAGCCACCACTGTAACAGTCCATTGTCATATATTTAGGCCCAGGCACCCAGGCAGAGGAGAGAGGTCCCGTAACAGAGAATCTGGCTTCATGTCAGCAGAGAATCAGTCTGCATGTCATAGCAGAGAATCAGGCTTCACGTCAGCCACCACTGTAACAGTCCATTGTCATATATTTAGGCCCAGGCACCCAGGCAGAGGAGAGAGGTCCCGTAACAGAGAATCTGGCTTCATGTCAGCAGAGAATCAGTCTGCATGTCATAGCAGAGAATCAGGCTTCACGTCAGCCACCACTGTAACAGTCCATTGTCATATATTTAGGCCCAGGCACCCAGGCAGAGGAGAGAGGTCCCGTAACAGAGAATCTGGCTTCATGTCAGCAGAGAATCAGTCTGCATGTCATAGCAGAGAATCAGGCTTCACGTCAGCCACCACTGTAACAGTCCATTGTCATATATTTAGGCCCAGGCACCCAGGCAGAGGAGAGAGGTCCCGTAACAGAGAATCTGGCTTCATGTCAGCAGAGAATCAGTCTGCATGTCATAGCAGAGAATCAGGCTTCACGTCAGCCACCACTGTAACAGTCCATTGTCATATATTTAGGCCCAGGCACCCAGGCAGAGGAGAGAGGTCCCGTAACAGAGAATCTGGCTTCATGTCAGCAGAGAATCAGTCTGCATGTCATAGCAGAGAATCAGGCTTCACGTCAGCCACCACTGTAACAGTCCATTGTCATATATTTAGGCCCAGGCACCCAGGTAGAGGAGAGAGGTCCCGTAACAGAGAATCTGGCTTCATGTCAGCAGAGAATCAGTCTGCATGTCATAGCAGAGAATCAGGCTTCACGTCAGCCACCACTGTAACAGTCCATTGTC
This sequence comes from Bufo gargarizans, assembly GCF_014858855.1. NCBI lineage: Eukaryota > Metazoa > Chordata > Amphibia > Anura > Bufonidae > Bufo > Bufo gargarizans. The sequence goes on along the minus strand of NC_058083.1, from coordinate 438,057,410 downwards.
ATATATTTAGGCCCAGGCACCCAGGCAGAGGAGAGAGGTCCCGTAACAGAGAATCTGGCTTCATGTCAGCAGAGAATCAGTCTGCATGTCATAGCAGAGAATCAGGCTTCACGTCAGCCACCACTGTAACAGTCCATTGTCATATATTTAGGCCCAGGCACCCAGGCAGAGGAGAGAGGTCCCGTAACAGAGAATCTGGCTTCATGTCAGCAGAGAATCAGTCTGCATGTCATAGCAGAGAATCAGGCTTCACGTCAGCCACCACTGTAACAGTCCATTGTCATATATTTAGGCCCAGGCACCCAGGCAGAGGAGAGAGGTCCCGTAACAGAGAATCTGGCTTCATGTCAGCAGAGAATCAGTCTGCATGTCATAGCAGAGAATCAGGCTTCACGTCAGCCACCACTGTAACAGTCCATTGTCATATATTTAGGCCCAGGCACCCAGGTAGAGGAGAGAGGTCCCGTAACAGAGAATCTGGCTTCATGTCAGCAGAGAATCAGTCTGCATGTCATAGCAGAGAATCAGGCTTCACGTCAGCCACCACTGTAACAGTCCATTGTCATATATTTAGGCCCAGGCACCCAGGCAGAGGAGAGAGGTCCCGTAACAGAGAATCTGGCTTCATGTCAGCAGAGAATCAGTCTGCATGTCATAGCAGAGAATCAGGCTTCACGTCAGCCACCACTGTAACAGTCCATTGTCATATATTTAGGCCCAGGCACCCAGGCAGAGGAGAGAGGTCCCGTAACAGAGAATCTGGCTTCATGTCAGCAGAGAATCAGTCTGCATGTCATAGCAGAGAATCAGGCTTCACGTCAGCCACCACTGTAACAGTCCATTGTCATATATTTAGGCCCAGGCACCCAGGCAGAGGAGAGAGGTCCCGTAACAGAGAATCTGGCTTCATGTCAGCAGAGAATCAGTCTGCATGTCATAGCAGAGAATCAGGCTTCACGTCAGCCACCACTGTAACAGTCCATTGTCATATATTTAGGCCCAGGCACCCAGGCAGAGGAGAGAGGTCCCGTAACAGAGAATCTGGCTTCATGTCAGCAGAGAATCAGTCTGCATGTCATAGCAGAGAATCAGGCTTCACGTCAGCCACCACTGTAACAGTCCATTGTCATATATTTAGGCCCAGGCACCCAGGCAGAGGAGAGAGGTCCCGTAACAGAGAATCTGGCTTCATGTCAGCAGAGAATCAGTCTGCATGTCATAGCAGAGAATCAGGCTTCACGTCAGCCACCACTGTAACAGTCCATTGTCATATATTTAGGCCCAGGCACCCAGGCAGAGGAGAGAGGTCCCGTAACAGAGAATCTGGCTTCATGTCAGCAGAGAATCAGTCTGCATGTCATAGCAGAGAATCAGGCTTCACATCAGCCACCACTGTAACAGTCTATTGCCATATATTTAGGCCCAGGCACCCAGGCAGAAGAGAGAGGTCCCGTAACAGAGAATCTGGCTTCACGTCAGCAGAGAATCAGTCTGCATGTCATAGCAGAGAATCAGGCTTCACGTCACCCAACATTGGAACAGTCCATTGTCATATATTTAGGCCCCGGCACCCAGACAGAGGAGATGTTCATTCAACTTTGGGTTGCCCCGCAATATAATGGTAAAATGAAAATAAAAAGAGGATTGAATGAGGAAGTGCCCTGGAGTACAATAATATATGGTTAAGGGGAGGTAGTTAATGTCTAATCTGCACAAGGGATGGACAGGTCCTGTGGGATCCATGCCTGGTTCATTTTTATGAACGTCAGCTTGTCCACATTGGCTGTAGACAGGCGGCTGCGTTTGTCTGTAATGACGCCTCCTGCCGTGCTGAATACACGTTCAGACAAAACGCTGGCCGCCGGGCAGGCCAGCACCTCCAAGGCATAAAAGGCTAGCTCTGGCCACGTGGACAATTTAGAGACCCAGAAGTTGAATGGGGCCGAACCATCAGTCAGTACGTGGAGGGGTGTGCACACGTACTGTTCCACCATGTTAGTGAAATGTTGCCTCCTGCTAACACGTTGCGTATCAGGTGGTGGTGCAGTTAGCTGTGGCGTGTTGACAAAACTTTTCCACATCTCTGCCATGCTAACCCTGCCCTCAGAGGAGCTGGCCGTGACACAGCTGCCTTGGCGACCTCTTGCTCCTCCTCTGCCTTGCCCTTGGGCTTCCACTTGTTCCCCTGTGACATTTGGGAATGCTCTCAGTAGCGCGTCTACCAACGTGCGCTTGTACTCGCGCATCTTCCTATCACGCTCCAGTGCAGGAAGTAAGGTGGGCACATTGTCTTTGTAGCGTGGATCCAGCAGGGTGGCAACCCAGTAGTCCGCACACGTTAAAATGTGGGCAACTCTGCTGTCGTTGCGCAGGCACTGCAGCATGTAGTCGCTCATGTGTGCCAGGCTGCCCAGAGGTAAGGACAAGCTTTCCTCTGTGGGAGGCATATCGTCATCGTCCTGCCTTTCCCCCCAGCCACACACCAGTGATGGGCCCGAGCTGCGTTGGGTGCCACCCCGCTGTGACCATGCTTCATCCTCATCCTCCTCCACCTCCTCCTCATCCTCGTCCCCCTCGTCCTCCAGTAGTGGGCCCTGGCTGGCCACATTTGTACCTGGCCTCTTCTGTTGCAAAAAACCTCCCTCTGAGTCACTTCGAAGAGACTGGCCTGAAAGTGCTTAAAATGACCCCACTTCCTCCTCCTCCTCCTGGGCCACCTCCTCTTCCATCATCGCCCTAAGTGTTTTCTCAAGGAGACATAGAAGTGGTATTGTAACGCTGATAACGGCATCATCGCCACTGGCCATGTTGGTGGAGTACTCGAAACAGCGCAACAGGGCACACAGGTCTCGCATGGAGGCCCAGTCATTGGTGGTGAAGTGGTGCTGTTCCGCAGTGCGACTGACCCGTGCGTGCTGCAGCTGAAATGCCACTATGGCCTGCTGCTGCTCGCACAGTCTGTCCAGCATGTGCAAGGTGGAGTTCCACCTGGTGGGCACGTCGCATATGAGGCGGTGAGCGGGAAGGCCGAAGTTACGCTGTAGAGCAGACAGGCGAGCAGCGGCAGGATGTGAACGCCGGAAGCGCGAACAGACGGCCCGCACTTTATGCAGCAGCTCTGACATGTCGGGGTAGTTGTGAATGAACTTCTGCACCACCAAATTCAGCACATGCGCCAAGCAAGGGATGTGCGTCAAACCGGCTAGTCCCAGAGCTGCAACGAGATTTCGCCCATTATCGCACACCACCAGGCCAGGCTTGAGGCTCACCGGCAGCAACCACTCGTCGGTCTGTTGTTCTATACCCCGCCACAACTCCTGTGCGGTGTGGGGCCTGTCCCCCAAACATATGAGTTTCAGAATGGCCTGCTGACGTTTACCCCGGGCTGTGCTGAAGTTGGTGGTGAAGGTGTGTGGCTGACTGGATGAGCAGGTGGAAGAAGAGGAGGAGGAAGCTGAGTAGGAGGAGGTGGCAACAGGAGGCAAAGAATGTTGCCCTGCGATCCTTGGCGGCGGAAGGACGTGCGCCAAACAGCTCTCCGCCTGGGGCCCAGCTGCCACTACATTTACCCAGTGTGCAGTTAGGGAGATATAGCGTCCCTGGCCGTGCTTACTGGTCCACGTATCTGTGGTTAGGTGGACCTTGCCACAGATGGCGTTGCGCAGTGCACACTTGATTTTATCGGATACTTGGTTGTGCAGGGAAGGCACGGCTCTCTTGGAGAAGTAGTGGCGGCTGGGAACAACATACTGTGGGACAGCAAGCGACATGAGCTGTTTGAAGCTGTCTGTGTCCACCAGCCTAAATGACAGCATTTCATAGGCCAGTAGTTTAGAAATGCTGGCATTCAGGGCCAGGGATCGAGGGTGGCTAGGTGGGAATTTACGCTTTCTCTCAAATGTTTGTGAGATGGAGAGCTGAACGCTGCCGTGTGACATGGTTGAGATGCTTGGTGACGGAGGTGGTGGTGTTGGTGGTACATCCCCTGTTTGCTGGGCGGCAGGTGCCAACGTTCCTCCAGAGGCGGAGGAAGAGGCCGAGGCGGCAGCAGCAGAAGAGGCCGAGGCGGCAGCAGCAGAAGAGGTAGCAGGGGGAGCCTGAGTGACTTCCTTGTTTTTAAGGTGTTTACTCCACTGCAGTTCATGCTTTGCATGCAGGTGCCTGGTCATGCAGGTTGTGCTAAGGTTCAGAACGTTAATGCCTCGCTTCAGGCTCTGATGGCACAGCGTGCAAACCACTCGGGTCTTGTCGTCAGCACATTGTTTGAAGAAGTGCCATGCCAGGGAACTCCTTGAAGCTGCCTTTGGGGTGCTCGATCCCAGATGGCGGCGGTCAGTAGCAGGCGGAGTCTCTTGGCGGCGGGTGTTCTGCTTTTGCCCACTGCTCCCTCTTTTGCTACGCTGTTGGCTCGGTCTCACCACTGCCTCTTCCTCTAAACTGTGAAAGTCAGTGGCACGACCTTCATTCCATGTGGGGTCTAGGACCTCATCGTCCCCTGCATCGTCTTCCACCCAGTCTTGATCCCTGACCTCCTGTTCAGTCTGCACACTGCAGAAAGACGCAGCAGTTGGCACCTGTGTTTCGTCATCATCAGAGACATGCTGAGGTGGTATTCCCATGTCATCATCATCAGGAAACATAAGTGGTTGTGCGTCAGTGCATTCTATGTCTTCCACCGCTGGGGAAGGGCTAGGTGGATGCCCTTGGGAAACCCTGCCAGCGGAGTCTTCAAACAGCATAAGAGACTGCTGCATAACTTGAGGCTCAGACAGTTTCCCTGGTATGCATGGGGGTGATGTGACAGACTGATGGGCTTGGTTTTCAGGCGCCATCTGTGCGCTTTCTGCAGAAGACTGGGTGGGAGATAATGTGAACGTGCTGGATCCACTGTCGGCCACCCAATTGACTAATGCCTGTACCTGCTAAGGCCTTACCATCCTTAGAACGGCATTGGGCCCCACTAAATATCGCTGTAAATTATGGCAGCTACTGGGACCTGAGGTAGTTGGTACACTAGGACGTGTGGCTGTGGCAGAACGGCCACGTCCTCTCCCAGCACCTGAGGGTCCACTAACACCACCACGACCATGTCCGCGTCCGCGTCCTTTACTAGATGTTTTCCTCATTGTTATCGTTCACCACAACAACAAAAATATTATTTGGCCCAATGTATTGAATTCAAATTCAGGCCTTTTTTTAAAGACACCTAACACTATCTGGCTATCTATTTAGGTACCGTATCACACTAATACAGGCACAGCAGTAACCACAGATTTAGCTGACTATAAATTTGAGGCCTATTATTTAGGCGCTGGGTGACAGGTATACGCTTACAGACAGAATTAGACTGGGATATGCACAGTAGCGTGTGTGTGTGAAGTTATTGAGAATGACCCTATGTGCACCTTGAATTTTATATACCCTTTTAGGGATAGATTTGAAGGAGGTCTGATACAGCAGAAACCACTAATTTAGAGAATTGCTAAATTGGGAATTGTATTTCAACCCAGAACAAAAACTGTGCTTTGACGGACACTAAATAACTTGACCAGCCTCAGCAATAACGACAGATTTGGATGACTATAAATTTGAGGCCTATTATTTAGGCGCTGGGTGACAGGTATACGTTTACAGACAGAATTAGACTGGGATATGCACAGTAGCTTGTGTGTAAAGTTATTGAGAATGACCCTATCTGCACCTTGAATCTAATATACCCTTTTAGGGATAAATTTAAAGTAGGCCTGATACAGCAGAAACCACTAATTTAGAGAATTGCTAAATTGGGAATTGTATTTCAACCCAGAACAAAAACTGTGCTTTGACAGACACTAAATAACTTGACCAGCTACAGCAATAACGACAGATTTGGATGACTATAAATTTGAGGCCTATTATTTAGGCGCTGGGTGACAGGTATACGTTTACAGACAGAATTAGACTGGGATATGCACAGTAGCGTGTGTGTGAAGTTATTGAGAATGACCCTATCAGCAGCTTGAATCTTATATACCCTTTTAGGGATAGATTTAAAGGAGGTCTGATACAGCAGAAACCACTAATTTAGAGAATTGCTAAATTGGGAATTGTATTTCAACCCAGAACAAAAACTGTGCTTTGACGGACACTAAATAACTTGCCCAGCCACAGCAATAACCACAGATTTAGCTGACTACAAATTTGAGGCTTATTATTTAGGCGCTGGGTGACAGGTATACGTTTACCGACAGAATTAGACAGGGATATGCACAGTAGCGTGTGTGTGAAGTTATTGAGAATGACCCTATCAGCACCTTGAATCTAATATTCCCTTTTAGGGATACATTTAAAGTAGGCCTGATACAGCAGAAACCACTAATTTAGAGAATTGCTAAATTGGGAATTGTATTTCAACCCAGAGCAAAAACTGTGCTTTGACGGACACTAAATAACTCGTCCAGCCACAGCAATAACCACAGATTTAGCTGACTACAAATGTGAGGCCTATTATTTAGGCGCTGGGTGACAGGTATACGTTTACAGACAGAATTAGACTGGGATATGCACAGTAGCGTGTGTGTGAAGTTATTGAGAATGACCCTATCAGCACCTTGAATCTAATATTCCCTTTTAGGGATAAATTTAAAGTAGGCCTGATACAGCAGAAACCACTAATTTAGAGAATTGCTAAATTGGGAATTGTATTTCAAGCCAGAACAAAAACTGTGCTTTGACGGACACTAAATAACTCGCCCAGCCACAGCAATAACCACAGATTTAGCTGACTACAAATTTGAGGCCTATTATTTAGGCGCTGGGTGACAGGTATACGTTTACAGACAGAATTAGACTGGGATATGCACAGTAGCGTGTGTGTGAAGTTATTGAGAATGACCCTATCAGCACCTTGAATCTAAGATTCCCTTTTAGGGATAAATTTAAAGTAGGCCTGATACAGCAGAAACCACTAATTTAGAGAATTGCTAAATTGGAAATTGTATTTCAACCCAGAACAAAAACTGTGCTTTGACGAACACTAAATAACTCGCCCAGCCACAGCAATAACCACAGATTTAGCAGACTACAAATTTGAGGCCTATTATTTAGGCGCTGGGTGACAGGTATACGTTTACGGACAGAATTAGACTGGGATATGGCCAAAAAATAACCACACTATTGATGGTTAAATGCACTTGGTGTGACAGCTTGACCAACCACACTATTGAGGGTTAAATGCACTTGGTGACAGGCTCAGCTTGCCCCTGATGTCGTATATGGCCAAAAAATAACCAGACTATTGATGGTTAAATGCACTTGGTGTGACAGCTTGACCCTGATGTAGGATTTAGCCAAAAAACAACCGCACTATTGAGGGTTAAATGCACTTGGTGACAGGCTCAGCTTGCCCCGATGTAGTATATGGCCAAAAAATAACCAGACTATTGATGGTTAAATGCACTTGGTGTGACAGCTTGACCCTGTTGTAGGATTTAGCCAAAAAACAACCGCACTATTGAGGGTTAAATGCACTTGGTGACAGCTTGCCCCTGATGTAGTATATGGCCAAAAAATAACCAGACTATTGATGGTTAAATGCAGTTGGTGTGACAGCTTGACCCTGATGTAGGATTTAGCCAAAAAACAACCACACTTCTAAGGGTTAAATGCACTTGTTGGCAGCTTGTGCTGGCGCACCACAAGACACAAAATGGCCGCCGATCACCCCAGAAAAAAGTGACTGAAAAATGCTCTGGGCAGCCTAAAAACAGTGAGCAATTCAATAGCAGCAGTTCAATCATCCACAGCTGCAGATCGATCTCTGAATGAAGTCTTTTAGAGGAGTTAATCACTGCCTAATCTCGCCCTAACGTCACAGCTGCAACCTCTCCCTATACTGATCAGAGCAATTTTTGTCCCAAGTTAGCGGAAAGGGAGACTTTGTGAGAAAATACCAAAAAAAAATCAATTTCCGCTAACTTGTGCCAAATAAAAAAAAAATTCTATGAACTCGCCATGCCCCTCATTGAATACCTTGGGGTGTCTTCTTTCCAAAATGGGGTCACATGTGGGGTATTTATACTGCCCTGGCTTTTTAGGGGACCGAAAGCGTGAGAAGAAGTCTGGGATCCAAATGTCTAAAAATGCCCTCCTAAAAGGAATTTGGGCCGCTTTGCGCATCTAGGCTGCAAAGAAGTGTCACACATCTGGTATCGCCGTACTCAGAAGAAGTTGGGCAATGTGTTTTGGGGTGTCATTTTACATATACCCATGCTGGGTGAGATAATATCTTGGTCAAATGCCAACTTTGTATAAAAAAATGTACGGCGATACCAGATGTGTGACATTTTTTTGCCGCCTAGGTGGGCAAAGGGGCACACATTCCAAAGAGCACCTTTCGGATTTCACAGGCCATTTTTTACACATTTTGATTTCAAACTACTTACCACACATTAGGGCCCCTAGAATGCCAGGGCAGTATAACTACCCCACAAGTGACCCCATTTTGGAAAGAAGATACCCCAAGGTATTCCGTGAGGGGCATGGCGAGTTCTTAGAATTTTCTGTCACAAGTTAGCGGAAAATGCTGATTTTTTTTTTTTTTTTTCTTACATAGTCTCATATTCAACTAACTTGTGACAAAAAATAAAAAATTCTAGGAACTCGCCATGCCCCTCACGGAATACCTTGGGGTGTCTTCTTTCCAAAATGGGGTCACTTGTGGTGTAGTTATACTGCCCTGGCAATTTAGGGGCCCATATGTGTGAGAAGTAGTTTGCAATCAAAATCTGTAAAAAATGACCGGTGAAATCCAAAAGGTGCACTTTGGAAGGTGGGTCCCTTTGCCCACCTAGGCTGCAAAAAAGTGTGACACATCTGGTATCGCCGTACTCAGGAGAAGTTGGGGAATGTGTTTTGGGGTGTCATTTTACATATACCCATGCTGGGTGAGAGAAATATCTTGGCAAAAGACAACTTTTCCAATTTTTTTATACAAAGTTGGCATTTGACCAAGATATTTATCTCACCCAGCATGGGTATATGTAAAATGACACCCCAAAACACATTTCCTAACTTCTCCTGAGTACGGCGATACCACATGTGTGACACTTTTTTGCAGCCAAGGTGGGCAAAGGGGCACATATTCCAAAGTGCACCTTTCGGATTTCGCAGGCCATTTTTTACACATTTTGCAAACTACTTCTCACACATATGGGCCCCTAAATTGCCAGGGCAGTATAACTACGCCACAAGTGACCCTATTTTGGAAAGAAGACACCCCAAGGTATTTTGTGATGGGCATAGTGAGTTCATGGAAGTTTTTATTTTTTGTCACAAGTTAGTGGAATATGAGACTTTGTAAGAATTTTTTTTTTAAAAAAAAAATCATTTTCCGCTAACTTGTGACAAAAAAGAAAAAGTTCTATAAACTCACTATGCCCATCAGCGAATACCTTAGGGTGTCTACTTTCCGAAATGAGGTCATTTGTGGGGTGTTTGTACTGTCTGGGCATCGTAGAACCTCAGGAAACATGACAGGTGCTCAGAAAGTCAGAGCTGCTTCAAAAAGCGGAAATTCACATTTTTGTACCATAGTTTGTAAACGCTATAACTTTTACCCAAACCATTTTTTTTATTTTGCCCAAACATTTTTTTTTTTATCAAAGACATGTAGAACATCAAATTTAGCAAAAAATTTATATATGGATGTCGTTTTTTTTGCAAAATTTTACAGCTAAAAGTGAAAAATATAATTTTTTGGCAAAAAAAGCATTACATTTTGATTAATAACAAAAAAACAAAAAATGTCAGCAGCAATGAAATACCACCAAATGAAAGCTCTATTAGTGAGAAGAAAAGGAGGTAAAATTCAACTGGGTGGTAAGTTGCATGACCGAGCAATAAACGGTGAAAGTAGTGTAGTACAGAAGTGTAAAAAGTGGCCTGGTCATTAAGGGGGTTTCAGCTAGCGGGGTTGAAGTGGTTAAAGTGACCAAGCCCTAATTGCTTTATTGAAAATTGCTGGGCCAAAGTGAACTGTAATAATTTGCGGTGTGAAGATAATATTGTTTGGACTGTTTGCCGTTTGCGTAAGCCACCGCTTGCTGTCAGTGAATAGACAGCGATTTGTCCAAAGATGGCCGCTTAACCTGACTGGATTACAAGTGCGCCTCATGGGACCCGATTGGCGTGAAAAAAAGGACTTTGGCGCGAAAAAGAACAAGGAGGAAGATCGCTGCCCTGTCTGGAAGAAAGGGTGCCGCCTACCTGAGTCCCGGAGCTGCGAGAGGCCACGCCCACCTGCTGACGCTGTACGCAGGACGCTCAACGCACGTAGCCACGCATCTCGCGAGATCTAGAGCGAGCATCACCGGAGTAAGTACAGACTTTAATCTTTTGCTGGCTCCTTCCGATTACTTTACCGACACATTCTCGACGCCTGCCAGGGCACCGGAGAGGGTCCCCTATTAGTGACCAAAGACTTTACCTAAAAAATTATTACATTGCCGCTCCGGTCCGCTCCACTACATTTAAAGGGCCATACCCGCCTATTAACGCCATGTTCGCACCTGAGGAAATCGGGCAGGTGGCCCCAGGCGTGCCTTCTGAAGTACCCATAGCCGACCCTATGGCCCCTGCCGCCGTGGCACCGCCAAGCCTGATGCCGCTAACCATGCCGTATTATTTTGGGGCCCCCTGGTTCCCACATTATTCAGGGGAAGCCCATGAGTTAAAGGACTTTAGGGATCAGATACTGGCCTTGTTCCGGCTTTATCCCATATCTGCCGAACAACAAATGGAAATCCTCCTAGCTCAGTTAGAAGGGGCCGCCCGCAGGGAAGTCATGTCATGGGCCCGTTCTGCGAAGAGTAGTCTGGAACAGATTTTTGATCGCTTAAGCACCACATTTGAGGCCAGAACGGTGTCAGAAGTTAAAATGCGTTTTTTCAGCAGAAAGCAGCAGCCTGGGGAGTCGCTCCGCGATTTTGCCCTGTCCTTACAAGAGACACTGAGAGCTGTAGTCCAAGTGGATCCCAAAAAAGCTGAGGACCAGGACAGGACTCTTAGAGAGCAGTTCATTGCGGGCATAAGTACTGAGCATTTAAAGGGCCAGCTACGGATGTTGTCAGCTCAACACCCCCACTGTACATTTTTGGATTTTAAGGAATTGGCCATCAGTATACCAGGCCAGAACCCTGCCGCAGGGCCAGCAGCCTTCCCTGAACCTCAGGCTTGTCAGTCAAAGACTGTTAATGTGGGGCCTGCAGGAGTCAGTCAGGCCACCCAGGCTCCAGTCACATATGTAGTGGCAGCACTAATGGAGCAAGTGAACCATCTCACTCTAAGCTTAGAGAAAGTCTGCAAGAAAATAGAGGAGTGGGAGAGACCATTGTTACTGGAAGATGAAGGCCCTTTTCCTCCAAGACTCCCACCTGCATATAGAGATGTGTATCCAAAAGAACCTGATGGGCGACCGAGTTACCGGTCCAGAAGTAGAAAGCAGCCTGTCTGCCACTATTGTAAGAAATATGGACATACTGAATCAATGTGTTGGCAGTTACAACGGGCAACCCCTGAGGCAGAGGACCGCCCCTCGGGAGGTAGAACAGTAGGTCCAAAGGATCCAAGCTGGATGCCTAAATATGTAGGATCCCGTCCAAAAATTAAAATATGTATCAACGGGATACCCTTTGAAGCCCTGCTGGATACTGGGTCACAGGTCACCACCATTCAACGGCCTGCCTTTGACAAGTTCTGGGATCTAAGTCCCCTCACCCAGCCACCAGAGTCCTGGCTAGATATCATTGCCAGCAACGGTAAGCCAGTGAAAGTCCATGGGTATTGGGAACCTACTCTTCAGGTGGGAGAAGCCACCCTGCCACAGCAAGGCGTGACTGTGGTACAAGCAGGAGATAAAGGAGGACATCCTGTGATCCTAGGGACTAATGTCTTTAAAAATTGTTACTCCGAAGTGCTTGAAGCTTTAAACCAAACTATACCTTCGGCCTCACCTGCTTCCAAAAGAGTCAATCAAAAGACTATCAGTGTGCTGTGTGCTCAACAAAGGTTCACCAACAAAAGAGGAGAAATTTGTACTGTCCGGATCCGGGATAACCGGCCGGTAATACTGCCTCCAAACTTCCAGATCATCCTGTGGTGCCGTGCTGTGTTAGGGATCCAGGGCCAGGACTATCAAGCCCTAGTGGAACCTATTCCCATTGAGAATCATCCCTTTGTGCGAACAGCCAAGAGTCTGGTGACCGTGTCTCAAGGTAAAGTGCCTGTCCGTTTAATTAATTTTGGTGATCACCCCGTTACTCTTTTTAAGCACTGCCCCGTTGCTCAGCTTTTCCAAGTGTCTTTCCAGGATGTGATCCATCTGCCTGCCACGGAGACGTCCAGACCACACAGAGCAGCAGCACCACCGCCAGCACCCAAATAAACATCCTGGTGGGAAGAACTTCATGTGGGGAACGAATCCACCCCAAAGGAGCAAATAGAGGGAGTCCTGAATCTGGTGAAGGAGCACCACCAGGCTTTCAGCAAGCACTCCACGGACTATGGAGAGGTCAGTGTAATCAAACACACCATACCCACTGGCTCTCATCCTCCTATTAAGGAGAGGCACAGACCCATACCACCTACTACCTAAATTCTCATACCACGTCGAGATGCCAGCCTGGTGCTGAATATGTATCACGACCAGTCCGGACACTTCGGCGTGCAGAAGACTGAGGCCACTATTCGCAGAAGATTCTATTGGATTGGGATGAGAGAAGATATTGAGAAATGGTGCCGCGAATGCACTGCCTGTGCGGTGGGGCGAACTGAACGCCATGACCAGAGGGCGCCTCTCCATCCTATCGTAAGTAAAACTCCTTTAAAACTTGTTGCTATTGACCATGTAAAGTTGGAGCCGAGTCGTTCAGGGTATACTTATGCCATGACTATTATTGATCACTTCACTAAGTTTGTCGTAGCAGTGCCTGTGAAAGATCTGACAGCTAAGACTACAGCAGAGGCGTTCTGGAAGCATTTCCTGCTGCCCTACGGCTGCCCAGAAAGGATCCTCACCGACCAAGGGTCTGCGTCTGAGTCACAGCTGTATCAAGAGATGTGCCTACTGCATAATTGCCAGAAAGTCCGGACCACCGCCTATCATCCGCAAGGTAACGGACTCTGTGAAAAGATGAATAAAACTCTCATTGAAATGCTGAGAGCAGTACCCCCTGAGACAAGGGGTGATTGGCCTACTCTGTTGCCACAGCTCATGTATACTTACAACAACACCATTCATTGTTCCACCGGTTACACCCCATTCTATTTGATGTTTGGCCGACAAGGGAGGTTGCCTGCGGATCACTCCCTGGGTGTGCAAGTGCCGGATGTGATTAACCCACTGCCAAGGACTGATTGGGTAGTGGAGCACCAAAGACGTCTCCTCAATGCTAAGGAGATCGTTCAGGAACACATGGAGAATGTTCGGGAACGGCAACAAAAAGACTATGACCAGGCTGCCCATGCGGGACCCCTAGCCCTTGGAGACAAGGTATGGTTGAAAAACAACCACCGAACCAGCAAGTTGGACAGTAAATGGGAAAGGATTCCCTATATTATTTCTGCCATCCCTAATGCTGAAGCACATATTTACCAAGTCTCTAGAGAAGGTAAAGGTTCTCAAATTGTTCATAGGAATCGTCTAAAGCCTTGTATAGAAGGAGAACCGGCGGCAGAGGATATGGAGCCTGAGTCTTCTGAACCGGAATTGCCAGCTCCACCTATGGACCCTATGCAGGCTGTGGAGAACTTAATCTATGACAAAGAACCGCTCCATTGGTTTCTCACACCCTGGTTGAACTTGATGGTTCCGGCTCCAGTTCCTGTTAGCCCTCAGCCTCAGGACACCTTACCCCAGAAAGCTCCTGAAGTGGCTCCAGAGGCGGTGGGCTCCTCTGACCTTCCTGAGTCCAGGCAGGAAGAACCCCTGCTAGTAAGGAGGTCCACCCGTTCTACCAGGGGGCACCCACCTGTGAGGTTTGGAGACTACATTATGGGCCCAGGTACCCCTGCCGGGAAACCCCTGTTTAACTCTTTGCAAGCCTGGGTACAGACTCATGTTATCCTTTGAGCCTCCAAGGACTTATGTTTGTTTGCATTTTCTATGGACTACTACTGTTCTATTATGGACAATTTGCACTTCTACGTTTATAATGGACTATCCTGGTATTATTAATACGCTGCACCAGGTCAGCGACCCTGTTCCTTTACATGATCCTGAGAGAAGAGAACGACGCCCCTTTTCACCACTCCTTCAGTGACACTGTCTGTCATTTTTTATATTGTTAATGTGGTGATTGCTGTGTATGCCTGTTCTCCATTTTGTCTTTCAGGCTGCAGCTTCCAGATGGGCGGACCCCTCATGTTGCGCCGAGGACGGGCAACATCATAGCGTGGGAGTATGTAGTGTCCCACTAGGTAAAGGTGGGCACTACACAAGGGTTAATGTGTTTATTGCATTTACTGTCATGTGTATGCATTTCCCTGTGTTAACTGGGTGTCAGACCTGTCAGGGTGCAGTTTAGCCTCCCAGATGCTAGAGGGAGCTAGAGAGCCCTAGTTATATATAGGACGGCCCAGACAGGGGAGAGTTAGTGTATTCCAGGGGACTAGAGGAGTCACCTAGTCAGCCTGAAGCTCTTGAGGCTAAGCTGAGCTGAGTTGAGACACCCCAGTAGTAGGAGAGCACCTCCTGGGAGAAACCTGCAGCCACCTTTCCACTCCAGCAGAGAAGCCAGCTGGGAAACAAAGGTACTGTAACCTAAAGCAAGTGCCAATACTGGAGGAAGGATTTTATATACCAAGGATTCAAGCCAGCAATTAGGCATCCGGGCCTTGGGATCCAGCCAGCTAGAATAGCTGTGGGGATAGAGCAGCATTGTACTGCAAAGCATTAACTGTTTACCCTCCAAGTATCTTGCAAGATTGAAACCTGCTGTGCTATCAAGTAAACCTGTTGTGCATATGTACTGTAAAGGACTGCATTATACACCCCTGCAACTGATTGTATAAAGTTGGACTGTTGTCTAAAGTAAAGCAACGTTTGGTTTACCAACTGTGTACTCTATTAATCCTCCTGCAAACCGGTGTGCCACCGTTACAGGCACTGGCGTCACGATTCTTAAAGGGACCTTACCTAAGGCACTCAAAATGCCTGCAACATCCAGGGCACCTCACATACCATCAGGCCTGGTCCCTATTTACAGAGTGTGCCCCAGAGGAACTAGTGTCTACCTCTCCTTCACTGTCGCATGCCTGCCCAGGGTTCTCCTCAGAAAAGTGAGTAACTGTAACAATACAGCCTGGACCGCAGCGGCTCCCTGTGACGATACGCTGGCTTGCGCTCCAGCGTGGAACGCACCGGCCGTCTGCGATGATACGCTGGCTTGCGTTCCAGCGTGGAACGCAGCGACCG
This sequence comes from Bufo gargarizans, assembly GCF_014858855.1. Taxonomy (NCBI): domain Eukaryota; kingdom Metazoa; phylum Chordata; class Amphibia; order Anura; family Bufonidae; genus Bufo; species Bufo gargarizans. Next base: position 438,041,959 of record NC_058083.1, on the reverse strand, counting down.
CCTGTGTTGTTACACTGGCTTGTGCTCCAGCGTGGAACGCAGTGGCCGCCGGGCCTTCTGTGACTCCGCCCACTTACCATTCAGCCCTTAAATTGAAGACAGGTGCTAAGCAGGGTGTTCCACTAATGGAGTGCGCACCCTGCTAGCTCCATGGTATCTGAAGACTCTGTCCACATATCCAAACCTGGATGCCTAACTACATTGTGAAGGACTGTCTACCTTCTTGCCACTGGCTTTCTAGCCAGGACCAACTAACAGCAAGTATATGCCTGTTACCTGCTCTGATTAATGTCCTGGAACTCAGAGTGAACCTACTGCATAGTGTATACTAAACTGTGGACATGCTATACTAACTCTGAACCTACTGCATAGTGTATACCAAACTGTGGACATGCTATACTAACTCTGAACCTACTGCATAGTGTATACCAAACTGTGGACATGCTATACTAACTCTGAACCTACTGCATAGTATATATCAAACTGTGGACATGCTATACTAACTCTGAACCTACTGCATAGTGTATACTAAACTATGGACATGCTATATAAACTCTGAACCTATGGCATACTATATACTAAACTGAGGACATGCTATATACTAACTCTGAAGCTATTGCATACTAGATGCTAACTCTGAACATTGCACAAGCTTATACTAACTCGTGACTCCTGTAATTCTGAGAGTCCCTCTTTACCATCAGTAAAACTAATTAGATGGATAGCGGTAAATGATTTTGTTACCCCAAACTCTCCGCCTAAGACTGAGAGTGACGCCTGGGGTACATACTGAGTAACCGCGAATCCCACAGCCAAACACAAGGGTGGTGGGATAATAGTGGATGTCCATTGCTTCCGCAGTTGAGATCCTAACTGATCAACTAGGTGCGTTACAGTAACCCTCGATTGCCCATACCGTGACCTCACTGTCGCTAATACCCTGCAGGTCTGGCGTGCTGCACTATCACATTATATCAGCCTCATTATGATGGGAGTTGTAGTACTCTCATTATAGACTTCCTTCCTGAAACATTTCTCTTGACGCTGGTATATAGATTATGCTTTTCATTCTGTGTGTTGTATCATTACATACTATCCCGGGTTCTCAGGGCTATGAAAGCGGTCACCCTAACCTATTATATAATGTACGCACTACATGTAGGGTTGCCACTTTTCACAGGAGATTACTGGTAATACCAGGCAGGTGGCAACCCTAGTGCGGACCTGGCACCCCACCGATTAGCTGTTTTCAGCAGCCTGGATTCAACACAGTGGATGTGCGGTATGCCAGACCTTGCAGGGGAATTATGTGTGAGGTCACGGTGTGAGCAATAGGTGGGCCGAGGTAAATACAGTTCTGGTTACTCATGGTTATGTCGTCCCTGGGCAGGCTCGCATAAGTGAAAAGGAGAACGGCACAAGGATTCTCTGGGGCACACTCTGGTGTAAGGGATGCTGGCCAGATGTTGGTTTGAGGTGCCCTTGATGGTCTGTATTAATGTGCCAGTAGCAAGGTCCCTTGTAATCGTGACGCCAGTACCTTTTGTATGGAGGTACAACCATTTACTATAGTGTTAACAGAGGAACTGAGTCTGAGGCAAGCAGTATGAAACTCCAAATGGCACTTTACTACTGATGACTCTTGATAACAATACATCCAATGGCATAAAAACAGTCTCTTGATACAATCCGGCATTAACCACTTTAGGACCACAGGTTTATACCCCCCTAGTGACCAGGCCCTTTTTTACAAATCGGCACTTCACAACTTTAACGGTTTATTGCTCGGTCATGCAACTTGGCACCCAAACAAATTTTACCTCCTTTTGTTCTCACAAATACAGCTTTCTTTTGGTCAGTGGCGTCGTCAGGGGGGGGCCAGAGGGGGCCACGGCCCCCCACATCACGCTGTGCCCCCCCCATGTGCCCCCCAACTAAAATGCCCCCCCCCCCAGTCGGGCACAGGGAGATGAGCGTTTCCATTGCGCTTATCTCCATAGTAATCTGCTTGTGCCAGCGACGGTGCAGGGGAGGGAGAGGCGTGTCCCTTCCCCTTTCTCTGATAGGCTGCAGGCACTAGGCCGGCAGCCTATCAGAGGCCGGCGCAGGCGGCGCGATTACGTCATTGCGCCGCCTAAGCCATACAGTGTGGGACACAGGCCAGAAGAGGCTGCATCGCATCGCTGACACTGAGGTAAGTATGTGATGTTGTTTTTTGTTTTTACAATAGTGTTACTGGCACAATACAATGGGGGGTTAATACTGGCACATGATGGGGGGGGTTAATACTGGCACATGATGGGGGGGTTAATACTGGCACATGATGGGGGGGTTAATACTGGCACATGATGGTGGGTTAATACTGGCACATGATGGGGGGTTAATACTGGCACATGATGGGGGGTTAATACTGGCACATGATGGGGGGTTAATACTGGCACATGATGGGGGGGTTAATACTGGCACATGATGGGTGGGTTAATACTGGCAAATTATGGGGGGGTTAATACTGGCACATGATGGGGGGTTAATACTGGCACATGATAGGGGGGGTTAATACTTGCACATGATAGGGGGGGTTAATATTGGCACATGATGGGGGGGTTAATATTGGCACATGATGGGGGTTAATACTGGCACATGATGGGGTTTAATACTGGCACATGATGGGGGGGTTAATACTGTTGCATGATGGGGGGTTAATACTGGCACGTAATGGGGGGCTTATTACTGGTACATTGGGGGGCTCTTGTTACTGGAACATAATGGGGGGCACTTATTACTGGCAGTGGCACGTTATTGAGGGCACTTATTACTGGCACATTATTGGTGGGCACTATAGGGGCATCTACTGAGGCCACAAAGAAGGGGTATTTTATATGGGGGCTCTGAACAGTAGCATTTTATACTGGGACACATGGTGGGTACTATGGGGAAGGGGGGAGAGGAGTACTATGGAGTCATCTACGGGGGGGCACTAAGAAGGGGTATTTTATACTTGCAAATTATGGGGGACACTGAGGGCATCTACTGGGGCACGATATATGGGGCATTTTATACTGGTACATTATGGGGGGCACTAGGAGGAAGGGGGAGAGGAGCACTATGGGGGCATTTACTGGGGGCACTATATAGGGGTATTTTATACTGGCACATTATGGGGGACATAATCTTAACTGAGGGCATAAGGGGACACTGAGGGCATCTACTGGGGCATGATATATGGGGCATTTTATACTGGTACATTATGAGGGGCACTAGGAGGAAGGGGGAGAGGAGCACTATGGGGGCATTTACTGGGGGCACTATATAGGGGTATTTTATACTGGCACATTATGGGGGACATTATCTCAACTGGTGGCATAAGGGGGTATTTTTTGCATTGTCGCATTATAAGGAGAATTATTTCTACTGGGGGCATTATGGTGGGCTTTATTACTCCCCCATGGTATGACCCCCTAGTAGCAGCACCAGCCTCTCTCTGCTCTGCTATCCCTCTGCCCCTTCTCCAAATCCTTATTATGAAATCTCTCTCATTAGGATAAAACACAACATCAGTTCCGCCGAGCTGTGTTGAAGTGGCGTCCGAGACTCCCAAGGGCCAAGCCAAGTAACTGTAAGTTTTCATGTGAAATATGTTTATGTTATAGACATATAGCATTCACTGTGCCACACAATATACAGTATCTCATCAGGTTCGGTAAGCTGATGGCTGGGGCTCCTGTTTGGGCTAAAATGCCTACAGGGGTGGATGGAGATATAATTTGGAGGATTTGGTACCTTTGGGTCGGTGACTGCGGCCAAGGGTAAGGTGGAAATCAAGTGGAGATGTGGAGTGAAGAGCGCAGCTTGCTTGGGTTGCCTTCTAGGATCCTTTCTCAATGTGTTGGAATTTATTGTAATTTGATTTATGTGTTTATGTGTTTATGATTGTGATCACTAAAAGAAAAGTTGAAGAAGTTATTTATTTGTCTAATAAACGGGCTGCTACAGCCATTTATACCAAGACGTTGGCTTTTGAGTGTTTCTTGGGAGGAGAGGGTAGTTGGGTTGGTTGGGCAGCTGACTGAAGTAATCTTACATCCTATTAAGTCAGGCATTTTCTATATAGTTCTGGCAATGTGCGGATCCGCAAAATGCGGAAAGCACATTGCCGGTGTCCGTGTTTCCGCGGATCCGCAAAACACATACGGACGTCTGAATAGAGCCTTACAGGGGGGTGATCAATGACAGGGGGGTGATCAGGGAGTCTATATGGGGTGTTCAGGGGTTAATTAGGGGTTAATAAGTGACATGGGGGTGTAGTGTGGTGATTGGTGCTGCTTACTGAGCTGCCTGTGTCCTCTGGTGGTCGATCCAAGCAAAAGGGACCACCAGAGGACCAGGTAGCAGGTATATTAGACGCTGTTAACAAAATGATCATCGCTGGCAGGCTGTAGTTCAACTTCTCAGCTGTGCGTCGCTGTGAACGCGCGCAAAATCTCGGCTCTCACGAGATTACACCAATAGGCGTCACTGAGCCTGAGACTGCCGCCGCCCGGATGCCTTTTGGCGTTACGTGTGCGGCAAGAGGCTAAGCACAATCTCCAATGCATATGGGGAAAGGGAAATGCAAATCCTCAATGAAGTACAGGCTCTAGTAATACATAAGAAAGCTACTGCTCAGACGAGGCTGGTAATAATGAAAGTCTTACACTGGTAACAACTCCGGCCTGATTCTAATCTTTGAAAAAAAAGGTGCTTTTCTGAATCCTGAAACTTCTATTCCAATGTTGTTCTGACAGTTGGCCTAGCTGTCCTCAGGATGTAAACTGGAGGTGTAGATGCTTCATGCTGTCTCCTACACTTAATACAAAGGTGCCTAATAAGTCCTCAGGTAATGACTATCTTGCTAATCCTTTGTCTTGCATAAACGTGATAATTCCTTATATACTCGGCTGCATACAGTCTAGACATTGGTCACCCTGGAAGAGCAATCTATAGTAGTGGATTGCTCACCTCTAGGAAGAATACTTGCAGGCCTTTATGTAGGTTCCCACTAGGTAGGGGTGGGCACTACACAAGGGTCAATTAGGTCACGTGTTACTTCTGCTCACAAGGGACAGTGATATTATATTTATCTATGCATTTAATGTATTTTTCTGTGTGTTTTTACATTTGTATGGTTCCCCTATTATATGCTCAGCAGGCCTATTGGGGTGTAGTCAGACATCCTAGACACTAGAGGGAGATAGGGAGCCCCTAGTATAAATGTCCAGGCCCAGACAGGGAGGGGTTAGGTCATAGTCAGGAGTCTGTGGAGACAGAAGTGAGAAGGCACCAGCCAGTGATATGCTGAGGGCCTCCTCCTGACATGCAGCTGGATAGTCCAGGCTTCTAGTTGCCCCAGGAGGCTAGTGAAGGAGTACAGCCTGCCTGGCGACCAGTAATCCAACAACCACAGAAGAAGTAACCCCAGTAGTAGGGATGAACCTCCTGGGAGAAACCTGCAGCTTCCCTCACAACAGGAACAATACTACCAGCTCAGAGAAGTAAGCTGATGGGCAGAGGTACTATAAGATAGAAGCAAGGGTCAATACGGGAGGAAGATTTATTACCAAGGATTAAAGCCAGCACTTAGGCATCCGGGCCTTGGGATCCAGCCAGCTAGAATAGCTGAGGGGATAGAGCAGCCTTGACTGCGAAGCATTAACTGTTTACCTTCCAAGTATCTTGCAAGATTAATACCTGCCATATAGAGAAGTAAACCTGCTTGTGAATGATATGATATAAGGGACTGCATAACCAACTGTCTGTATAAAGTTGGACTGTTTTCCAAGTAAAAGCAACATTTGGTTCACCATACCATCTGTGTACCTCCATTACTACTACTAAAAATCTGTGTGCCACCGTTACAGGCACTGGCGTCACGATCCTTAAAGGGACCTTGCCTCAGGCACTCATAATACCTGCAACGTCCAGGGCACCTCATCCACCATCAGGTCTGGTCCCTACATCCAGAGTGTGCCCCAGAGGAACTTGTGTCTACCTCTCCTTCACTGCCGCATGCCTGCCCAGGGTTCCACTCTAAAAAGTGAGTAACCCTCGATTGCCCATAACCGTGACCTCACTTCACAATACCCTGCAGGTCTGGCGTGCTGCATTAACCCTGGGCTATGGAACCGACAGGGACAGAGTAGAGAGGCTGTGAAGGGGCCTCCCTCCAGATATTCAGCTACAGGGCTGTTGCTTTCTTGAAGGCTCATGAGAGAACTGCATTGAACTGAACTCTCACTTGGACTGACCTGAGCTCATCTGCACTGGTTTGGATTCACCTCAACCAGGAATTGAACTGAACTGCACAGCACACAACTGCACAGCCTAACTTAGGTCTGAGCTAAGCTATATATACACACTGACACTGCTCCATCTAGTGGAGAAACAAGTGTGGTGCACCCTGACTAGGCCTGTGTAAAGGATATTTGCATATAGAATCACATTGTGACATGGAGAATATGACAGGAGATAAAATACAAAATACAGGCATATCACATGACAGTAATACATAATTAAGATACATTTGTGGGGCCCACGGTTACTTGAGTGGGACACTGCAGATGGAGCCAAAAGCAAAAGACTCCAACCACTGTGCAGCGGCCTTGAAGTTGCGACCATACTGCAGCTTGTAACTGGGTGGTGCTTCTCCTTTAAATGATTTCATCCATGCTTTCAGTATAAGAGCCGGTGTCCCTGAGAGTGCAGAGGAAGCCCAGCAGTCATGTATGATGTCTGTCCTCTTTACCTGTCTTCTTGTGTCTGATGTGTAAAAGGACCCAGCACCAATCAGGCATGTGGCTGACGACCATCAGATGTCTAGGCTCAAACAAGGAGAGAAGACAGCAAGAGGCAGTTGAGGGGAAGATGACAGTTGGGAGGAGGGAAGAGAATGTCTAATGGCCTCCATAGCGTGGCCCTCACAAGACAGCCCTGATCCACGTGCCCTGTCACATCTTGTTAGTGTGAGTTGTCAGAAACTGCAACCGAGTGCCCTCAGACAGAGATCTGTCACTATGGGGCGATGTTCCTCAGTAAAAGACTGTAAGTAACAGAACAAACATGCTCCCCCGAAGGAGGAAACCCTGTGATGGTCGGGGGAACATAAACATATGGCAGTTATCCAAACTGGAGTATATTGACAACGTGTTGTCAGGAAGGGTTAAAGGCCTGTGCAGTAAGGCACATTGACAGTCACTAAAGGGTTAACCCTTCAGAACACTGCCACCAACCTTAGTCATAGACACCTGTGACATCACAAGCACGTGTGTCATAAGGGAAGAACCCTTGTAAAAAGCAGGCGAGCGGCCATATTTGGTGCCGTACTTGATTGCCTGAGGACCTTGAGCTTGACTACCCCCGCCCACTGCACCTTGACGAAATTTGGAGGTTCTAGCAGGAAGCCCATCGCCCAATGGGAGGAAATGGACATCCACCTAGCCAACCAGATCAGCCCGGCTGCTGCAACCCCCTAGTATTTATGTGGCGGCCACATAGTGGCATTACCCTCTAAGCCCAAGGGAAGGGCAGCCCTCCAGCCATGGTTCCCTAGAGGTTTCCTCCACAGGGGGTTTTCCTCTCCTGAGTGCTGGAGGGTGACTCTCCGTGAGTCGGGGGTTTGCCATTTTTAATATTTTAAATAAACAATTTGGCCATTTATCCCTCAATTAATGTGTTCTGTGTCTTTATTCTGTCTCTTTATTTTGCGTTCTTTGGTTTCAGGGGTGTATGCATGATTTTGTCAAAGAGGAGATTAAAGGGGTATTCCTATCTGGGACATATAGGGCATATATTGATAGGATGTGCCATAAATGTCTGATAGGTGCGAGTCCCACCTTTGAGACCTGCTCATATGTCCAGAACAGGGGTCCGAAGTTAAAGGAGACCACATTGCGCATGAGTGACGTCTTCTCCATTCTTTGCTATAGGAGCTAAAAAAAATAGCGAGAGTGCTCAGCCTGTTTCTGGACATCCCATAGCAGCGAATGGAGAACAAGCAGCACAAGCCGGCCACCTCTCCATTTACCACTATGGGACTCCTGAAAATAGCCAAACCAGAGCTCAGCTATATTCTGAAGTTCCATAGCGGTGAATGAAGCAGTTTTAGGAGTCCCAGCACCGTTGCACCGAATGAGAACAGTCGCTGGTGACGCCGAGGGTGAACGCTGTTAGGTGAATGGATCACTACTGTTGGGTGATGGTCTTCTACACCAGTTTTATGGCGTTAGAAAGTTGCGAAGTTAGGTGCATGTCCCATTTTGTACCTCTATTGGAACACAGCCTGGCCTAATAATATAAATGCGTATTATATATAAATATAATATTAGGGGATTACATACTGTACATAGGCATACCTCCCCCTTGAGGAGTGGGTTCTCATTCATCAAAGCTATCTACCAGTAAGACTGTCTTCATTACCCATAGCAACCAATCAGAAAGCAGCTTTTATTTTTGCCAGAGCATGTTAAAGAAATTGAAGCAGAGCTGTGATTGGTTGCTAGGAGCAACAAAGACAGTCCTTAATGAGGCCTAAGATGTATATTGGAACTGATTTTTCGCATGTCAGTATCATCACCACAAGTCGGGTGACCATTTGTTCTCTTTTTTCCGGATATGTAGTCTTTCTGGGACCTAAAAAAAATTGCCAAAAATGCCTGGGATTCTCAAGGGAGAAGAGGGTGGGAGTAGGGCGCACAGCAGGGCGGGCACTATAATCTGCTACAGTGCAGATTATAGTGTGATGACGTCACCTTCATGTAATCAGTGCAGGAGGGGCCAGAGTTCAGCAGTGAAGGGGAAAAGAGGGAAGGACCTGTGATGACATCACTGTCATGTGATTAGTGCAGTCAGGCAGCGATGGAGTTCAGCAGTGGAAAAGTGGTGATACTGAGAAACCTTGGAAGTTGTAGTTCTCTCCTCATATACAAGGGTTGCCACTTTTCCCAACAAAAAATAACCGCCAGGTTAGGCCACACCCACAATGGGGTGTGGTTGTGGGGGCATGGTTTAACATGGGGTATTGTCACTGTCATACTGTGGCTCCGAGTAATGTTAATGCCTCCATTAGTGCCCCCCAGGTAATAGTAATTCCCTCATTAGTGCCCTCAGTACTAGTAATGCCCCCATTGGTGCCCCCAGAATTAATAGTGCCCTTATTAGTGCCCTAGTAATAGTAATGCCTTGATTAGTGTCTGCCAGAATTAATAGTGCCCCAATTAGTGCCCCTAGTAATAGTAATGCCACCATTAGTGCCCCCCAGAATTAATAATGTCCCCATTAGTGCCCCCAATAATATTAATGCCCTCTTTAGCACCCCCCAGAAGTAATGCTACCCCCATTGGTGACCCCAAGTAAAAATTATACCCCCATTAGTGCACCCCAGAATTAATAATGCCCCATTAGTGCCCCCAAAAAAGTAATGCCCCCATTTGTGTCCCCTTCTCTGCTTCTGCAAAAAAAAAGAAAAAAAAAGAACCCACCTCCTCCATTTGATCGAACACTCGCTGCTTACTGGAAGCTCAGGACAGGACCTGCGCTCTAGCATGATGACGTCTCGCATGTCCTGTCCTCTAGTCAGCAATGAGCAAATGGAGGAGGTGAGTTATTTTTTACTAATGAGCACTCCACAATGGAAGCGCTCATTAACCTTCCTGGCGGTATGATTATGTCAGGAATTTTGTACCAAAAGTGGTACAATTTTTTGCATAAATATTTTATGGGCACAAATGACAGGCAAGGGGCACTGTACAGTGATCAAATGTCAGATCTGAGGTTATAGAGTGTAATACTCTCAGATTACAATGTATAACCTCTTTTATGTGTGTTTGTCACTTTTTATGTTTATATTTATTTGAATTTCCCGCCCAGTTCCGCTCCCATGCGCAGCTGCTGCTCGCAGGGAACGGAACCAGGAAGTCAAATGCCGGCCAGTGTTCTGCCAGATCTCTATACCTTGCGAAAAGTCTATACCGGAAGTGACCAGGCTCATTACATGAACAATTGCATTTAAAGGGAACCTGTCACCGGGATTTGGTGTATAGAGCTGAGGACATGGGTTGCTAGATGGCTGCTAGTACATCCGCAATATCCAGTCCCCATAGCTCTGTGTGCTTTTTTTGTGTAAAAAAACGATTTCATACATATGCAAATTAACCTGAGATGAGTCCTGTCCCTGAGATGAGTCCGGGACAGGACTAATCTCAGGTTAATTTGCATATAGATCGCCGGATCGCACGCGCGCACAAATAATCAGATCAAATCAGTATGAACTGCAACTGATAATTTGTGCGCGCGTGCGCACTCAGGGGTAGGGAGATCTGATGCAACATTGTACGCTGCAAAATCTCTATACCCCTAAGTGCGCACACGCGGTGCACGAAGTACTTCTATCTCGGCGCTGCAACGATTCTTTCCTAAGCCAGTGGATGTGCGCTTTCGCAGAGCCCCGCACACCATCCTACAGCTGATTGCTGTGCAGCCAACGTCACTTCCGGTGCGGCTGCGTCACTTCCGGTATAGATTTTTCTCATACAACAAGATACCCCCTCCCTCAGCATCCATGCAGCTGCCCCCCGGGGAGTACAATCCCTCACAGCATATCACCAACAGTTTCAGTACAAAATAAGTTATTAAATCAGTAGGTTCCCCGTACTTCTACAATGCTGCAGGAGTTTTTTAGTTCACTCCCCACGCTGCTTACCCTAGCGAGCTCCATGATACATGTGAAAAAGAGCGCGGCTCTCCTGTTTCCGATCCACGTGATCTAGGAGTGCCACGTGATGTTATGACGTCAGCAGGTCCTTCCCGAATATAGTATTTAGCCATTACCTATAGAGATCTGGCAGAACACCGGAGGACTTTGCCGGATCGCCGGCAGAAAGTGAAGGAACTCTGCAATGTTACCCCGAGCGTGACTCGGGGTTACGGCTCCTGGCAGCAAAAATTAACCCCGAGTCACACTCGGGAATACCGTCAGGGAGGTTAATAATATTACCAGTAAAAAAAAATTGTCCTCTGATATACCACAATAACAGAATGAACATGCTGGGAGTTGTGTAACACCCCAGAGCTGTGTTACTAAACTCCACTACCCCGCTATTATCTCCTAGGAGCCTTTATACTGTCATCAGATATGATTTTGCTCATGTCTTCCACAAATGTGCCTATAAAACTATGTTAAACGGAACCTGTCACCGGGATTTTGTGTATAGAGCTGAGGACATGGGTTGCTAGATGGCCGCTAGTACATCCGCAATATCCAGTCCCCATAGCTTTGTGTGCTTTTATTGTGTAAAAAAAACTGATTTCATCCATATGCAAATTAACCTGAGATTAGTCCTGTCCCTGACTCATCTCAGGGACAGGACTCACAGACCATCAAGCACAGACCTGTCACTTACCACTAGGAGGAGCGCCCGGCCGGTCACAGACATCGCAGCAGGTAAGTATAATGCTTCTAATATCGCTAAGTAACCATGGCAACCAGGACTGCAGTAGCGTCCTGGTTGCCATGGTTACCGATCGGAGCCCCAGTGATTAAACTGGGACTCCGATCGGAATTCTCCACTGCCACCAATGATGGGGGGATGGGAGGCCGCACTGGCCACCAATGAAATGAATACGGGGAGGGGGGGCCGAGGGGGGCGCACTGGCCACCAATGAAATTAATACAGTAGAGGGAGGGAGGGGGGGGGGCAGGGGGGGCCACACTGGCCACCCATGAAATTAATACAGTAGAGGGAGGGAGGGGCGGCCGCACTGGCCACCAATGAAATTAAAACTGGGGAGGGAGGGAGGGGGTCTGCCCCCTGCTGCCTGCCAGCACCTGATCTCTTACATGGGGCTATGATATGCACAATTAACCCCTCAGGTGCGGCACCTGAGGGGTTAATTGTGCTGATCACAGCCCCCTGTAAGAGATCGGGTGCTGCCAGGCAGCAGGTGGCAGTCATGTACACAGTTCTTAGTATATTCTAACTTGAAGCGTCCCCATCACCATGGGAACGCCTCTGTGTTAGAATATACTGTCGGATCTGAGTTTTCACAAAGTGAAAACTTAGATCTGAAAAAGCTTTTATTCAGACGCATCTTCGGATCCTTCTGTATAAAAGTAGCCTACGGCCACGGATCACTGACGCGGATGACAATCTTGTGTGCATCCGTGTTTTTTTTTGTCAAAAAAATAGGACAGGTCATATTTTTTGGACGTACAGGAAACACGGATCACGGACGCGGATGAACAACTGTGCATTTTCAAGTCACGGAAAACGGCACAATGGACACGGATGCACACAACGGTCGTGTGCATGAGGCCTAAGTGTGTTGACCGTTACTGTCACGTCACAGTATTTGTGGTCCTCTCTTACCCCCTCCCTGAAATATTCTCCAATATACCATAATATTCTCTATCATATATAGCAGCCTGGACATGCTGGTGGTTATACTCCTCTCCTCTTGTACCCCCTCACTGTAATGTCCCCTGATATCACATTATATCAGCCTCAACATGCTGGGAGCTGTAGTTCTCTCCTCTTATACCACTCCCTTTCTCTGATATCCCATAATAACAGCCTGGATATGCTGGGAGTTGTAGCTCTCTCCCCTTATACCTCCTCCCTGTAATGTGCTCTCCTATCACATTATATCAGCCTCATTATGATGGGAGTTGTAGTACTCTCATTATAGACCTCTTTCCTGAAACATCCTGTGATATCCTATAATAACAGCCTGGGCATGCTGAGAGTTGTAGTCCTCTCCTCTTATACCTCCCTGTAATCTCTCTTGATGCTGGTATATAGATTAAGCTTTCTATTCTGTGTGTTGTATCATTACCCACTATCCCGGGTTTTCAGGGCTATTAAAGAGGTCACCCTAACCTATTATATAATGTAGGCATTACATGTAGAGTTTCCACTTTTCCCAGGAGATTACTGGTAATACCAGGCAGGTGGCAACCCTAGTGGGGACCTGGCACCCCACCGATTTAGCTGTTTTCAGCAGCCTGGATTCAAAACAGTGGATGGAGCCAAAAACAAAAGACTCCAACCACTGTGCAGCGGCCTTGAAGTTGCTACCACACTACAGCTTGTAACTGGGTGGTGCTTCTCCTTTAAATTATTTCATCCATGCTTTCAGTGTAAGAGCCGGTGTGCCTGAGAGTGCAGAGGAAGCCCAGCAGTCATGTATGATGTCTGTCCTCTTTACCCGTCTTCTTGTGTCTGATATGTAAAAGGGCCCAGCACCAATCAGGCATGTGGCTGACGACCATCAGATGTCTAGGCTCAGACAAGGAGAGAAGACAGCAAGAGGCAGTTGAGGGGAAGATGACAGTTGGGAGGAGGGAGGAGAATGTCTAATGACCTCCATAGCGTGGCCCTGACAAGACAGCCCTGATCCACGTGCCCTGTCACATCTGGTTAGCGTGAGTTGTCAGAAACTTTACCGAGTGCCCTCAGACAGAGATCTGTCACTATAGGGCGGTGTTACTCAGTGAAAGACTGTCAGTAACAGAACAAACATGCTCCCCCAAAAAAGGAAACCCTGTGATCATCAGGGGACCAAAAATATATGGCGGTTATCCAAACTGGAGTATATTGACAACATGTGGTCAGGAAGGGTTAATGGCCTCTGCAGTAAGGCACATTGACAATCACTAAAGGGTTAAGCCTTCAGAACACTGCCACTAACCTTAGTCATAGACACCTGTGACATCACAAGCACGTGTGTCATAAGAGAAGAACCCTTGTAAAAAGCAGGTGAGCGGCCATATTTGGTGCCGTACTTGATGGCCTGAGGACCTTGAGCTTGACTTTCCCCGCCCACCGCACCTTGACGAAATTTGGAGGTTCTAGCAGGAAGCCCATCGCCCAATGGGAGGAAATGGACATCCACCTAGCCAACCAGATCAGCCCGGCTGCTGCAACCCCCTAGTATTTATGTGGCGGCCACATAGTGGCATTACCCTCTAAGCCCAAGGGAAGGGCAGCCCTCCAGCCATGGTTCCCTAGAGGTTTCCTCCACAGGGGGTTTTCCTCTCCTGAGTGCTGGAGGGTGACTCTCCGTGAGTCGGGGGTGTGCCATTTTTAATATTTTAAATAAACAATTTGGCCATTTATCCCTCAATTAATGTGTTCTGTGTCTTTATTCTGTCTCTTTATTTTGCGTTCTTTGGTTTCAGGGGTGTATGCATGAGTTTGTCACAGGGGGGATTAAAGGGGTATTCCCATCTGAGACATATAGGGCATATATTGATAGGATGTGCCATAAATGCCTAATAGCTGCGAGTCCCACCTTTGAGACCTGCTCATATATCCAGAACAGGGGTCCAAAGTTAAAGGAGAGCACATTGCGCATGCGTGGCGTCCTCTCCATTCTTTGCTATGGGAGCGTGGCTTGCTGTCTGTACACTTCCGGAGCGCCATCCTATGGATATGTCATTAATGTCCCAAATGAAAGCCCCCCTTTAAATGAAATTCATTATGAAATAACCAAATTAGCAGAATATTTCTAGGACTCTTAGCAGTTTTTGGAGTCCCAGAACCGTTGCACCAAATGAGAACAGTCGCTGGTGATGCCGAGGGTCAACGACTGTTCAGGTGTACGCTGTTCGGTGAATGGATCACTACTGTTGGGTGATGGTCTTCTACACCAGTTTATGGCGTTGTAAAGCTGCAAATTTAGCCGCATGTCCCATTTTGTACCTCCATTGGAACACAGCCTGGCCTAAATATATAAATGCGTATTATATATAAATAGAATATTAGGGGATTACATACAATAAATAATAACATAGGCGCACCTCCCCCTTAAAGAATTGGTTCTTATTCATCAAAGCTATCTACCAGTAAGACTGTCTTCATTACCTATAGCAACCAGTCAGAAATCAGCTTTAATTTTTTCAGTGCAGTTAAAGAAATGAAAGCAGAGCTGTGATTGGTTGCTAGGAGCAACAAAGATAGTCCTTAATGAGGCCTAAGATGTATATTGGAACTGATTTTTCGCATGTCAGTATCATCACCACAAGTCGGGTGACCATTTGTTCTCTTTTTTTCAGACATGTAGTCTTTCTGGGACCTAAAAAAATTGCCCAGACGGAATTTATAAATTACCAAAAATGCCTGGGATTCTCAAGGGGAAAGGGGGTAGGAGTGGGGCGCAAAGCAGGACGGGCACTATAATCTGCTACAGTGCAAGAGCTGAAGGACCAGTGATGACGTCACCTTCATGTCATCATCGCAGGAGGGGCCAGAGCTCAACAGTGGAGTGGAGAAGTGGGAAGGACCTGTGATGGATACCACCATTATGTGATCAGTGCAGTCAGGCAGCGATGTAGTTCAGCAGTGGAGAAGTAATGAGACTGAGAAACCTTGGAAGTTGTAGTCCTCTCCTCTTATACAATGGTTGCCACTTTTACCAACAAAAAATAACGGCCAGGTTATGCCACACCCAAAATGTTGTGTGGTTGTGGGGACATGGTTTAACATGGGGTGTTGTCACTGTCACTGTCATACTGTGGCTCCTAGTAATGTTAATGCCTCCATTAGTGCCCCCCAGGTAATAGTAATTCCCTCATTAGTGCCATCAGCAATAGTAATGCCCCCATTAGTGCCCCCGTAATAGTAATGCCTCCTTTAGTGCCCCCCAGAATTAATAGTGCACCTATTAGTGCCCCAGTAACAGTAATGCTTTCATTAGTGCCCGCCAGAATTAATAGTGCCCCAATTAGTGCTTCTAGTAATAGTAATGCCACCATTAGTGGCCCCCAGAATTAATAATGCCCCCAATAATATTAATGCCCCCATTAGCAGCCCGCAGAATTAATTCTGCCCCCATTGGTGCCCCCAAGTAATAATAATTCCCCCATTAGTGCCCCCAGTAAAAGTAATGCCCCCATTAGTGCCCCCTTCTCTGCTTCTGCAAAAAAAAAAGAACCCACTTCCTCCATTTGATCGCGCCATGGCGAACACTCGCTGCTGACTGGAAACTCGGGACAGGGCCTGCGCTCTAGCGTTATGACGTCTCGCAGGTCCTGTCCTCCAGTCAGCAGTGAGCAAATGGAGGAGGTGAGTTCTTTTTTTTTACTAATGAGCACTCCACAATAGAAGCGCTGATTAATAATATTACCGGTATAAAAAAAATTAAAATACCAGTTTTGCCGGTGGGATACCGGCTGGGTTGCAACCCAATCTTATACTTCCTCTCTGAATTGTCCTCTGATATCCCACAATAACAGAATGCTGGGAGTTGCACTCCTCTCTAGTGTCGGACTGGGGGCCCACTACACAGACACATCCCTGAGCATTGGACCCCAGAATAAATTTTACTGGTGGGCCCTAGGCACTCCAGTCTGACACTGGAATAAAAACCCAGCCAAACTTTTTTTCCCTTAAAGGGGCTTTCCAGCAGAAAAACTACGTTTTCAGCATGGTATACATAAAATAAAAAAGGACATACTCCACTCAACAATCTCCCACCATTTCTGTCCCAGTGCTGCCTGGTCCCCTTCTGATGGCGACTTCTCTAATTACTACTGTAGTTATGACTAGTGATGATCGAGCACCAAAGTATTCGGGTGTTCGGCCCGAACACGTTGCTATATTTGTGTGCACGGCCGAGCACCTGAGTATAATGGAAGTCAATGGGAGACAACCAGGCACCCCCTGCTCTAAAGAGGGGAGGGTGCCTGGTCCATTATAAAAAGTCAGAAAGTGACATACACACCACCGAAATAGATCGAGAACAGCATGAGGACGATGTCTGGATGCATCTTTGACTCCCAGGTCACTGCTGGGAACCATGTTGTCCGAGTTGTATGCCACTTTTACAGACTGACAAAAATACACACAAACCCCCCCCCCTAAAAAAAAATTTACAGGAAAAATTGTTAGAAAACATTCTTTTGTGTATGTTCAATCGTATATAAAGTGCAAGTGCTGCAAAAAATTACAAGCAAGAGGCACTCCAAAACAGCCTGTATATCACATAAAGGAGGGCCTCATTTACATTGTGGTACAATAGTTCAGGTAGTGGGACTCCTACACTCATAAAGCCTATGCACTAAGTGAAAGGGCTGCTAAATAATTACAAGGAACCGGCACTCCAAAACACCCTTTGTTACACATAAAGGAGGGCATCACTTGAAAATTATGATTGATGGCCTGCTGGTGATCCTCAAAAACATTTGGAGCAAGGGCCTGCTGATCTGACCATCTAAAACCTTAGTGGCGAGGGCCTGCTGCCGCATTGGTTACTATAGATAACCTCTGGGCGATTGCACGTGACAGCGACGATCCTTTTGATTGTCTGCCCTATCAACTTTCTATGTTCTTTTCTGCGCCTACCATGGTGATCACGGATAACGGGGAATCAGGGTTTGATGCTGGAGAGGGAGCTTGAGAAAGGGATACCACATCCAAGGGAGGTCAATGGCTGAAATCTGATTGGCTGTTGTTGCCTTGCCCCTTTTTTTTCCTAATTGTGAACCACCCAGAGAGGGTGTGTCGAGTTATTAAAGCTCAAGCATCCAAGGAAGGTAGCAGGCTTGTGGCAATTACCCACTCCCAATTCGGGGAGGTAGTGACGATAAATAACAATACAGCACTCCTAAGCGGACCTGTCATTGGAATGAGTAGGGATGAGCGAACTCGAACTGTATAGTTCGGGTTCGTACCGAATTTTGGGGTGTCCGTGACACGGACCCGAACCCGGACATTTTCGTAAAAGTCCGGGTTCGGGTTCGGTGTTCGTCGCTTTCTTGGCGCTTTTGTGACGCTTTCTTGGCGCTTTTTGAAAGGCTGCAAAGCAGCCAATCAACAAGCGTCATACTACTTGCCCCAAGAGGCCGTCACAGCCATGCCTACTATTGGCATGGCTGTGATTGGCCAGAGCACCATGTGACCCAGCCTCTATTTAAGCTGGAGTCACATAGCGCCGCCCGTCACTCTGCTCTGATTAGCGTAGGGAGAGGTTGCGGATGCGACAGTAGGGCGAGATTAGGAAGATTAACTCCTCCAAAGGACTTCACTTGATTAATCGATCGATCTGCAGCTGTGCATCATTGAGCTGCTGAAATTCAAATGCTCACTCACTGTTTTTAGGCTGCCCAGACCGTTTGTCAGTCACTTTTTTCTGGGGTGATCGGCGGCCATTTTGTGTCTTGTGCGGTGCTGCGACCAAGTGCATCCAAGCTGCGACCAAGTGCATTTAACCCTCAATGGTGTGGTTGTTTTTTGGCTAAAGCCTACATCAGGGTGAAGCTGTCACACCAAGTGCATTTAACCAGCAATAGTCTGTTCATTTTTTGGCCATATACTAAATCAGGGGCAAGCTGCGCCTGTCACCAAGTGCATTTAACCCTCAATGGTGTGGTTGTTTTTTGGCTAAAGCCTACATCAGGGTGAAGCTGTCACACCAAGTGCATTTAACCAGCAATAGTCTGTTCATTTTTTGGCCATATACTAAATCAGGGGCAAGCTGCGCCTGTCACCAAGTGCATTTAACCCTCAATGGTGTGGTTGTTTTTTGGCTAAAGCCTACATCAGGGTGAAGCTGTCACACCAAGTGCATTTAACCAGCAATAGTCTGTTTATTTTTTGGCCATATACTACATCAGGGGCAAGCTGCGCCCGTCACCAAGTGCATTTAACCCTCAGTAGTGTGGTTGGTCAAGCTGTGACACCAAGTGCATTTAACCAGCAATAGTCTGTTCATTTTTTGGCCATATACTACATCAGGGGCAAGCTGCGCCCGTCACCAAGTGCATTTAACCAGCAATAGTGTGGTTATTTTTTGGCCATATCCCAGTCTAATTCTGTCACTAAATCCATACCGGTCACCCAGCGCCTAAATACTAGGCCTCAAATTTATATCCCGCTAAATCTCTCGTTACCGCTGTCCTGTTGTGGCTGGGAAAGTTATTTAGTGTCCGTCAAAGCACATTTTTTGTTCTGGGTTGAAGTACAATTCCCAATTTAGCAATTTCATAATTTAGTGGTTCCTGCTATATCAGAGCTATTTGAAATCTATCCCTAAAAGGGTATATAATATTCAAGGTGCACATTGGGTCATTCAGAATAACTTCACACACACCCGCTACTGTGTATTTCCAAGTCTAATTCTGTCACTAAACCCATACCTGTCACCCAGCGCCTAAATACTAGGCCTCAAATTTATATCCTGCTAAATCTCTCGTTACCGCTGTCCTGTTGTGGCTGGGAAAGTTATTTAGTGTCCGTCAAAGCACATTTTTTGTTCTGGGTTGAAATACAATTCCCAATTTAGCAATTTCATAATTTAGTGGTTTCTGCTGTATCAGAGCTATTTGAAATCTATCCCTAAAAGGGTATATAATATTCAAGGTGCACATTGGGTCATTCAGAATAACTTCACACACACCCGCTACTGTGTATTTCCAAGTCTAATTCTGTCACTAAACCCATACCTGTCACCCAGCGCCTAAATACTAGGCCTCAAATTTATATCCTGCTAAATCTCTCGTTACCGCTGTCCTGTTGTGGCTGGGAAAGTTATTTAGTGTCCGTCAAAGCACATTTTTTGTTCTGGGTTGAAATACAATTCCCAATTTAGCAATTTCATAATTTAGTGGTTTCTGCTATATCAGAGCTATTTGAAATCTATCCCTAAAAGGGTATATAATATTCAAGGTGCACATTGGGTCATTCAGAATAACTTCACACACACCCGCTACTGTGTATTTCCAAGTCTAATTCTGTCACTAAACCCATACCTGTCACCCAGCGCCTAAATACTAGGCCTCAAATTTATATCCCGCTAAATCTCTCGTTACCGCTGTCCTGTTGTGGCTGGGAAAGTTATTTAGTGTCCGTCAAAGCACATTTTTTGTTCTGGGTTGAAATACAATTCCCAATTTAGCAATTTCATAATTTAGTGGTTTCTGCTATATCAGAGCTATTTGAAATCTATCCCTAAAAGGGTATATAATATTCAAGGTGCACATTGGGTCATTCAGAATAACTTCACACACACCCGCTACTGTGTATTTCCAAGTCTAATTCTGTCACTAAACCCATACCTGTCACCCAGCGCCTAAATACTAGGCCTCAAATTTATATCCCGCTAAATCTCTCGTTACCGCTGTCCTGTTGTGGCTGGGAAAGTTATTTAGTGTCCGTCAAAGCACATTTTTTGTTCTGGGTTGAAATACAATTCCCAATTTAGCAATTTCATAATTTAGTGGTTTCTGCTGTATCAGAGCTATTTGAAATCTATCCCTAAAAGGGTATATAATATTCAAGGTGCACATAGGGTCATTCAGAATAACTTCACACACACGCTACTGTGCATTTCCAAGTCTAATTCTGTTAGTAAATCCATACCGGTCACCCAGCGCCTAAATACTAGGCCTCAAATTTATATCCCGCTGAATTTGAATACAATACATTGGGCCAAATAATATTTTTGTTGTTGTGGTGAACCATAACAATGAGAAAAACATCTAGTAAGGGACGCGGACGTGGACATGGTCGTGGTGGTGTTAGTGGACCCTCTGGTGCTGGGAGAGGACGTGGCCGTTCTGCCACATCCACACGTCCTAGTGTACCAACTACCTCAGGTCCCAGTAGCCGCCAGAATTTACAGCGATATATGGTGGGGCCCAATGCCGTTCTAAGGATGGTAAGGCCTGAGCAGGTACAGGCATTAGTCAATTGGGTGGCCGACAGTGGATCCAGCACGTTCACATTATCTCCCACCCAGTCTTCTGCAGAAAGCGCACAGATGGCGCCTGAAAACCAACCCCATCAGTCTGTCACATCACCCCCATGCATACCAGGGAAACTGTCTCAGCCTCAAGTTATGCAGCAGTCTCTTATGCTGTTTGAAGACTCCGCTGGCAGGGTTTCCCAAGGGCATCCACCTAGCCCTTCCCCAGCGGTGAAAGATATAGAATGCACTGACGCACAACCACTTATGTTTCCTGATGATGAGGACATGGGAATACCACCTCAGCATGTCTCTGATGATGACGAAACACAGGTGCCAACTGCTGCGTCTTTCTGCAGTGTGCAGACTGAACAGGAGGTCAGGGATCAAGATCAGGGTGGAAGACGATGCAGGGGATGATGAGGTCCTAGACCCCACATGGAATGAAGGTCGTGCCACTGACTTTCACAGTTCGGAGGAAGAGGCAGTGGTGAGACCGAGCCAACAGCGTAGCAAAAGAGGGAGCAGTGGGCAAAAGCAGAACACCCGCCGCCAAGAGACTCCGCCTGCTACTGACCGCCGCCATCTGGGACCGAGCACCCCAAAGGCAGCTTCAAGGAGTTCCCTGGCATGGCACTTCTTCAAACAATGTGCTGACGACAAGACCCGAGTGGTTTGCACGCTGTGCCATCAGAGCCTTAAGCGAGGCATTAACGTTCTGAACCTGAGCACAACCTGCATGACCAGGCACCTGCATGCAAAGCATGAACTGCAGTGGAGTAAACACCTTAAAACCAAGGAAGTCACTCAGGCTCCCCCTGCTACCTCTTCTGCTGCTGCCGCCTCGGCCTCTTCTGCTGCTGCCGCCTCGGCCTCTTCCTCCGCCTCTGGAGGAACGTTGGCACCTGCCGCCCAGCAAACAGGGGATGTACCACCAACACCACCACCACCACCTCCGTCACCAAGCGTCTCAACCATGTCACACGGCAGCGTTCAGCTCTCCATCTCACAAACATTTGAGAGAAAGCGTAAATTCCCACCTAGCCACCCTCGATCCCTGGCCCTGAATGCCAGCATTTCTAAACTACTGGCCTATGAAATGCTGTCATTTAGGCTGGTGGACACAGACAGCTTCAAACAGCTCATGTCGCTTGCTGTCCCACAGTATGTTGTTCCCAGCCGCCACTACTTCTCCAAGAGAGCCGTGCCTTCCCTGCACAACCAAGTATCCGATAAAATCAAGTGTGCACTGCGCAACGCCATCTGTGGCAAGGTCCACCTAACCACAGATACGTGGACCAGTAAGCACGGCCAGGGACGCTATATCTCCCTAACTGCACACTGGGTAAATGTAGTGGCAGCTGGGCCCCAGGCGGAGAGCTGTTTGGCGCACGTCCTTCCGCCGCCAAGGATCGCAGGGCAACATTCTTTGCCTCCTGTTGCCACCTCCTCCTTCTCGGCTTCCTCCTCCTCTTCTTCCACCTGCTCATCCAGTCAGCCACACACCTTCACCACCAACTTCAGCACAGCCCGGGGTAAACGTCAGCAGGCCATTCTGAAACTCATATGTTTGGGGGACAGGCCCCACACCGCACAGGAGTTGTGGCGGGGTATAGAACAACAGACCGACGAGTGGTTGCTGCCGGTGAGCCTCAAGCCCGGCCTGGTGGTGTGCGATAATGGGCGAAATCTCGTTGCAGCTCTGGGACTAGCCAATTTGACGCACATCCCTTGCTTGGCGCATGTGCTGAATTTGGTGGTGCAGAAGTTCATTCACAACTACCCCGACATGTCAGAGCTGCTGCATAAAGTGCGGGCCGTCTGTTCGCGCTTCCGGCGTTCACATCCTGCTGCTGCTCGCCTGTCTGCGCTACAGCGTAACTTCGGCCTTCCCGCTCACCGCCTCATATGCGACGTGCCCACCAGGTGGAACTCCACCTTGCACATGCTGGACAGACTGTGCGAGCAGCAGCAGGCCATAGTGGAGTTTCAGCTGCAGCACGCACGGGTCAGTCGCACTACAGAACAGCACCACTTCACCACCAATGACTGGGCCTCCATGCGAGACCTGTGTGCCCTGTTGCGCTGTTTCGAGTACTCCACCAACATGGCCAGTGGCGATGACGCCGTTATCAGCGTTACAATACCACTTCTATGTCTCCTTGAGAAAACACTTAGGGCGATGATGGAAGAGGAGGTGGCCCAGGAGGAGGAGGAGGAGGAGG
This sequence comes from Bufo gargarizans, assembly GCF_014858855.1. NCBI lineage: Eukaryota > Metazoa > Chordata > Amphibia > Anura > Bufonidae > Bufo > Bufo gargarizans. The sequence goes on along the minus strand of NC_058083.1, from coordinate 438,019,022 downwards.
AAGAGGGGTCATTTTTAGCACTTTCAGGCCAGTCTCTTCGAAGTGACTCAGAGGGAGGTTTTTGGCAACAGCAGAGGCCAGGTACAAATGTGGCCAGCCAGGGCCCACTACTGGAGGACGAGGAGGACGAGGATGAGGAGGAGGTGGAGGAGGATGAGGATGAAGCATGGTCACAGCGGGGTGGCACCCAACGCAGCTCGGGTCCATCACTGGTGCGTGGCTGGGGGGAAAGGCAGGACGATGACGATACGCCTCCCACAGAGGACAGCTTGTCCTTACCCCTGGGCAGCCTGGCACACATGAGCGACTACATGCTGCAGTGCCTGCGCAACGACAGCAGAGTTGCCCACATTTTAACCTGTGCGGACTACTGGGTTGCCACCCTGCTGGATCCACGCTACAAAGACAATGTGCCCACCTTACTTCCTGCACTGGAGCGTGATAGGAAGATGCGCGAGTACAAGCGCACGTTGGTAGACGCGCTACTGAGAGCATTCCCAAATGTCACAGGGGAACAAGTGGAAGCCCAAGGCCAAGGCAGAGGAGGAGCAAGAGGTCGCCAAGGCAGCTGTGTCACGGCCAGCTCCTCTGAGGGCAGGGTTAGCATGGCAGAGATGTGGAAAAGTTTTGTCAACACGCCACAGCTAACTGCACCACCACCTGATACGCAACGTGTTAGCAGGAGGCAACATTTCACTAACATGGTGGAACAGTACGTGTGCACACCCCTCCACGTACTGACTGATGGTTCGGCCCCATTCAACTTCTGGGTCTCTAAATTGTCCACGTGGCCAGAGCTAGCCTTTTATGCCTTGGAGGTGCTGGCCTGCCCGGCGGCCAGCGTTTTGTCTGAACGTGTATTCAGCACGGCAGGGGGCGTCATTACAGACAAACGCAGCCGCCTGTCTACAGCCAATGTGGACAAGCTGACGTTCATAAAAATGAACCAGGCATGGATCCCACAGGATCTGTCCGTCCCTTGTCCAGATTAGACATTAACTACCTCCCCTTAACCATATATTATTGGACTCCAGGGCACTTCCTCATTCAATCCTATTTTTATTTTCATTTTACCATTATATTGTGAGGCTACCCAAAGTTGAATGAACCTCTCCTGTGTCTGGGTGCCGGGGCCTAAATATATGCCAATGGACTGTTCCAATGTTGGGTGACGTGAAGCCTGATTCTCTGCTATGACATGCAGAATGATTCTCTGCTGACATGAAGCCAGATTGTCTGTTACGGGAACTCTTTTTTATTAGAAAAATACAAAACTTAACAGACAAGAAAAAACAAGACAAAACAGAACAGCTTCTCAGCTGGCCCAGCCTCACTCATACTCACATTCATACCAACACCCTATAAAAACTATATACAAACTATATACAAACGCTAAAAAAGAAATGAAACTTACTTAGCCGGTTCAGCTGTAAAACCCAAGAAAGAAAAACTTGACTACTCGTCAATAAAACATAAACGCAAATAAGACAAATAAAACAATAATAACAATAATAATAATAGTACAAAACAAACAAAAAAATTTTATTTATTTTTTTTTTTATTTTTTTCCATCACCAATTTATTTTTATTTTTTTCTTTTAATTTATTTTTTTCAATTTTTTATTTTTTTTTAAATATAACACATAAAGCAAAACAAACCTCACCTCGCTAATCTAGCCCTAACCCCCACTACCTACTCCATCACCCTTCACCCAAGGCTGACCTCCGCCTCACGTCTCTCTCGTGTCCGCATAGTCCGAGGCCAGCCCTACCTCCACCACCCACATCTAGCCCCTCGCCCCATGTCCACCCATGTCCGCATAGTCCAGGGCTAGATGCAGGCCTCCCACTTCAATACACACATAAAACACTTAAAAGCACAAATAAAAGACCCCTTCCCTCACCCACCCAACCTAACTAGCCCCAACTCATTCTATCCTAATAAACAACATAAACAACATAACTATTTAACACACACTGCAAAATATTTTAATATACAGAACTACCCGAAGGCCCAAGCTCGGTCTCTGTAAGCCTTTCTTCAAAGCTCAACATCCCACAAAACAAAAATCTACGGTGAAAGCATCAGCCCACCACCAGGAAACGTATGACTAGGCTAGGGTACGCTAAAAGCAAAGCCTCTCCAGAGGAGAGAGGCCCTACTGGTACCCAGTCTCTCATACTCCAAAGAACGCACCTTCACCAGGTCACCCAGAATGTTCCTACATACCACGTCCACTGGGAGGACTTTCTGCTGCGTTGAAACTAAGCACCGTGCATTCCACGTGTAGAACCTAACCACTATACTGACTAAAAAACATGTGCACAGGTCCCTTCTACCAATGTCTCTGAGCACTCCATAAGCCCACTCCGCATAGGAGAGGCTGGCTAGCCTAGGCCAGCCAATGGAAGCTCCCACCCGTTGGTAAACCTCTGTATTAAAGGGACACTGAATCAGGAAGTGATCCATACTTTCCAGTATGGAGCCACACTCCTCCCGGGGACAACCCCTTTCATCAGAGTTCCTGTATTTCAAGTTGTCCCTCACATACAGCCTCCCGTGAAAGCAGCGCCAAGCCAAGTCCCAAAACTTCAAGGGGATCCTTGCAGAATTTAGCAACTGTAACCCCTTGTCTAGATCCCGGCTTGGGCAATCCCTGAGGGCCAGGGGCTTCTGGAAGTGGGACAACAAGACCCTCTCGTCAAGGGACCTCCTTGACAGAGTCCTGATCTCCCTCACCTCCAAACCCCACCGGCGGATCACCTTCAGAATCGGGGTGACGTAAGTCGGAAGATATCCGTGAGGCGTACGCAAGTCCTTCACTTGCCCTCCTGTCTCCCATTCCTGGAAGAAAGGCCGAAACCACCCCCGGCAGGAGACTACCCACGGAGAAGCCCTCTCCATCCAGAGGTTCGCCAGATTCGCTTTAACAAAGGTGTTTACAAGAAACACCACGGGGTTGACCATAGATAACCCCCCTAGTCTCCTCGTGCGGTAAGTCACTTCTCTCTTGATCAGGTTCAGTCTATTCCCCCATAAGAGCTGGAAGAACAGACTATAAACCCGAGTCCAGAGAGGCTCTGGCAAGATACACACGCTACCCAAATAGATAAGCAAAGGGAGTAAGTAGGCCTTGATCAGGTTTACCCTTTCCCTGAGGGTCAAAGACCAACCCTTCCACTGGTCGACCTTCTGAGCGGCGATCCTAAGCCTGTCGTCCCAATTTTGAGTGGGATAGTCCCCATGGCCAAAATGGATGCCTAGGACTTTGGCTGACGACTTGGGCCCTGGGAGGGTGTCCGGGAGATCAAAAACTGGATCACCCCCTCCCAGCCAGAGAATCTCACACTTATCCCGATTGATCATGGACCCGGATGCCTCCGAGTAGCGATCCACTTCAGACATCACGTACTCCGCCTCCCCTCTCGAGGATACGAAAATGGTGACATCGTCAGCGTACGCTACTACCCTCAGAGTGGCTTCCGGCGCCGTCCGATCCATCCCGACTCCCGCCAACGGTCCACGATCGATCCGCTTAAGAAAGGGATCAATCGCGAACACGTATAAAAGCGGGCTCAAAGGACAACCCTGGCGGACGCCAGACCCAACCTCAAAAGAGCAGCCAGACCAACCGTTCACAAGCGGGAAACTCTCTGCCCCTGCATACAAGATCTTTAACCAATCGACAAACCCCCCCGGCAGGCCATACTTCAGAAGGACCGACCAGAGGTACTCATGGTTCACCCGATCAAACGCCTTTGCTTGATCTAAGGACAGCATGTACCCCCTCCAGTAGCCTGCTCTACTCTGCTCCACTGCCTCTCGGACACCGAGTACAGCACTAAAAGTGCTGCGGCCTGGAACCGAGCAATGCTGGGCCACCGAAAGGAGTTGGGGTGCAAATTTTACCAGCCTATTAAAAAGTATCTTGGCCAGAATCTTTCTGTCCGTATTAAGAAGTGCTATGGGACGCCAGTTCTCAATACGGCTCGGATCTTTACCCTTTGATAGAAGGATCAGAGCTGACCTCCTCATTGACCGAGGCAGAGTGCCCGAGGATAAACACTCATTGAATACCTCAGTCAAGAGGGGACATAAAGAGTCCTTAAAGGTCTTATAAAACTCAGATGTTAAGCCATCCGGGCCTGGCGACTTCTTCAGAGCTAACCCTTCCACCGCCAGGATAACTTCCTCCTTCCTGATCTCTTCTACCAAACCGTCAAAAGAGAGGTGAGCTCCTGACTCAGGGGTGACCCCAGCCAGGAAAGCCGACATCTTGTCCCGATCCAGATCCCTCCTCCCCAAGAGGCACGAGTAAAAGGATCTAACGACTTCCAGGATCCCTGATCTGGACCTGCTCAGAGATCCCGTACTATCGACCAGTCCTGTTATTAACTTACTCTTCACTGACATCTTACAATTTCTGTAGGGGTCGGGCGAGCGGTACCTCCCAAAGTCCCTCTCAAAAACTAAAGATGTGTGCCTATCATACTGGCACCTCTTGAGCAAAGATTTCACCCTGGAGATATCCTCGCGGCTACCACCAGTCGAGACCAGATGCTCGAGTTTCCTCCTCAGACCCTGATACAGGCGGTACCTGTCCAGGGACCTGAGGCTCGAGAGCCGGCGGAAGAACCTTGCAGCCCGATCTTTGAATATCTCCCACCACTCTGACTTAGTATCACAGAGATCCAGTAAAGGTACCTGACTCTGAAGGAAGTCCTCAAAGGATTGTCTCACCTCCGCTTCCACCAAGACACCCGAATTCAGCTTCCAATAACCTCTTCCCATTTGGGGGGATTCTGAAATATTCAGAGAAAACATAATCAAACAGTGATCGGAGAATTCCACCTCCACAACCCTTAAGGGCGAAAAGGTAGCCTCCTCCTTCAAATAAAACCTATCTATTCTAGACCTTACCTGACTACCTCTATAGAAAGTGAAACCCCCGTGGCCTGGGGTATGCCTAATGTGGACATCCTCCAGACGAGCCTCACTAGCTACTCTATTCAGAAAAATACTATCATAAGTCAGCTGGTTTCTGGTGCCTCCCCTGTCTTGGGGCCTTGTGACAGTATTAAAGTCCCCACCAAAAACCACCTGCCGGCTTGTAAAAAGGAAAGGCTTAATCCTCATAAAGAGACATTTCCTGTCCCACCTGGACTGGGGCCCGTAGATATTAATCAGGCGCAGTTCCTGTCCCTTCATGAGGACATCCAAGATCAAACACCTCCCCATTTCTAATTCAATTACTCGTCGGCATTCTACCGGTGCGGTAAAAAGGACCGCCACTCCGCTATACGGCTCAGCCGCAAGAGACCAGTAGGAGGGCCCTGGTCTCCACTCCCTCTTGGCTTTATAAATCGCTGCCAAATCTGGCAGCCTGGTCTCTTGCAAAAACAAAATGTCAGCTTCAACACGGCTGAGAAAATCGAAGGCTGTGAAACGAGCCGCATCCGACTTAATGCTGGCGACATTAATGGTCGCCAGAGTCAGCAGAGCGGGTACCGCCATAAAGAGTAGTTAAATTAGACGGCCTTCTTCCCATCCTTCTCCCCCCTCCCGGGGCTGCCTTCTAGAGCAGCACGACCTCTCTTGAGGGAGATAGTGGTATCCATCTCTGCCACCACCACCTCCCTCTGCGCACCACTCCTGGCTTTCTCAGTCTCAGGGCCCGGTTTTGCCACCCCTCCTGAGGACCTTGCATCCCCACCAGAGGGGGGCGCGGGGCCCCCTGAAGGCCCTCCCTCCTTCGCCTCCGGCCCCTCACCTTCAACCTCCTCCTCAGCAGAGGAGGCAGAGGTCTCATCCAAGATGAGGTACCGGTTGGAGAGCTCCAGAGGGGAGCCGGTTACACCTTCCCTGGCAACTTTGGTCGGGCTAGATCTTTTTTTAGTACGCCGTTTCCGTCTACTTTGGGACTCTGCCCCACTACCCTCTGCAGAACTTTCGTAGTGCGAGGACAGAGTCTCTTCGGCCCGATCCAGTCTCTCAATCTCCTCCTCCAGCTCGCTGCCCCCTAGGGTCTCGGATTCAGGAGGGGCAGTCGCTTGGGAAGGAGCGGGCATCACCCCAGGACGGGGTTCCTCCCCCTCCCTCTCCGCCTGACGCCTCTCTCTCCGCCTCTGCCGGGACGGGTTGTTCCGGTTCCTCACTGACCCCTTAACTCCACTGCCTTTGCCAGCACCCGCCTCAGCCGAAGGGACCTCCCGGCCCGCTCCTGCATGAGCTCGGGCCGCATTGGCCTCAGAGAGAGGACAGCGACTGAAGGGGTGCCCGAGCTCCCCACACAGGTTGCATCTTATCTCCTCACAAGATGCAGCAAGATGACCTGTCCCCCCACACAACGCGCACTTCTGCACTTGGCAGCTGGCGCTGAAGTGTGTGGGGCTGCCGCACTTGTGACAGAGCTTAGGCTGCCCCCTGTAGAAAACCAAGATCCTGTCTCGGCCGATAAAGGCAGATGATGGAATGTGGGAAACTGTACTACCCAGACGCCTAAGCTTGATATTAAACGTCCAGGCACCCGACCAAATGCCAAACTCGTCCAGGTTTTTAGCTGGTATTCCCTGGACCTCTCCGTACCTTCCCAGCCAGGTCATGATGTCAATACAAGAGAGAGACTCGTTACGGGTCAGCACGGTCACTCTCTTGACCTCACTCTGGCGGGTTATCGCTTTTGCAACGAAACCACGCCAGTCCGGCATGTTCTTCACCAGCTCATATCCGGACCAGAAGAGCTCAAGCCCCTCCGGCCGGACAAAGCTGATGTCAAACTCCTTGGAGCCAAAAGGATGGATCAAGGCAAAAATGTCAGTAGCCTTGAAACCCATCCCAAGCAGGAGCTCCACTACCCTCTTTCTAGTAGGGCAAGCTTCATCGCTACTCCACTTGAGACAGACCACATTCCGTCTGGCTCCAGGGCCGGTTGTGGGTGAAGACCAGGCGGTCTCGCCCCCGTTCTGTTCTCGGAAGGTCCGAACGCCATGTCTGTTGAACCAGAATGAACATTCCACCTTCTCTCCCTCTACGGAAAAGGAACTCTCCCCCTTTTTGAGGGCCTCCAGCAGTCGCCGCTGCAAGTCACCGTTACCAGACCCTGAGAGCGAGGAAGCCAAAGAAGTCAGCCCCTCCCCCCCTACAGCCGCAGCCACACTGGCATAACTTCTGCCAGGCGCCATGGATGCAGGAGGGGCAGCAGAACCGGCTCCCCCCCCCTACCTGTCACGCCGGACCCCTCTGAGGAGGCCATATGGGGGGACCCCGCCACTTTTCCAGCAGCAGGACAACCCCCCGCATTCACCCCCCCATCAGGATCCGGAGTGACCCCTGACCTAACATTCCCTCTGTAACCATTTTTTTGGGTAACCACTTTTTCAGTAGCCACCTCCATCTCCTCTCCCACCCCCAAACACTCAGCTGGGCCAGCTGGGACCATAACATTCTTATTATTATTAATATTCACATTCTTTGCCTCAGCCTCAGTAGCCCTTGTCACCACTTCCTTGGCTTCATTGGCATTATTTGCATTGTGGTGGACCATGGCCTCCGCCACTATCACCCCCCTCCCCCCCTCTTCAGAGGAGGACAGAGAGGATGCAGCGGCGTCCACAGCCCTGAGAACCTTGTACCTCTGGTGTTTCATTGCTAGCTTAGCTAGCTTTTTTTCACTTAATTTAGTGTTTGCAGTGCTTTTTATCACGTCCTTAACAGTTCCTATGAGCCAGTGCTCCATGCTTGCTCCAGCCACGTCGCCGCTCTTGGCCACGCCCCCGGCCACGCCCCCCGGCGGCGCGATCTCCACCGATGCACCCCCAACACCCCGCTCCACCCCCTCATCCCCAACCCTCTCCACCCGCCCACACACAGCAGGGGGAGGGGTACCGGGGACCCCAGGAGCAGAGGGGGCAACGGGAGCCACAGCGGGAGCCGCAGAACCGGCGGGACCATCCTCCAATTTGCGGGCAGACACAGGGGAGGAGGAGGTAACCCCACCACACCGCCGCAATTCAACCGAGCACTTTTCCAGTGCTATAGCTGATGCGACGGTGGGCGGAGCCACACCGGATGTAGCCACGCCATCTCCCCTCGTCACTGACTCCTCACTGTTCGGCTTTTCAGCCGCTCCACCCACAAACATCAAACCGCCCCTGTTACTGCAAACAAGGACGGTGTCCTGTGCCATCTTTTTAATAGCTATACTTTCCCCACTCCCACGCTCTGGTCTCACTTCAGAAACCAGGCTAGGGGGGGTAGTGGGGTTAGCCCCCTGGACTGACTTTGCAGTCAGTCCAGAGGGCAGTGGGTGAGAAACATAGACCAATTTCATTTCTTTGTTCTTTTCTTGTTTCTTTGCCTTTTTCCTTTTCTTTTTTCTTGCAGGCTCGTCCTCCAGGAGCTCATTCCCAAAAACAAAGTTTTCAAGGTGAGCCCGGGGGGATTCTAGGTTACGAATTTGCTCCATTAATTGCCCCCCTACCCCACTGCTCTCACTATCCTCCTCCTCCTCTGAGCTTGTGGGGGGGAGACAGACCTGCTCAGGCCGGATCCCTGAGTCCGCAGGCCCTGCAGACTGACCCCCCAGGCTCACCACAGACCTTTCCTCCTCATTATCTGAGGGGTCCATTGCTTTTTCCTCCTCCAGTTCTCCTTTAAACCTTTTCTCATTTTTAAGTTTTTCCTCAAAAGGACCACTATTCTTGAGGATAGCGGCCCTCCTGTCCTCCAATATGCATATTTCGTCTTTTAGGACTCTAATCTTAGCCGATATTTCTGGCCTCTTCACCTTAGAGGCTTTGTCCGCTTTTCGTCTTTCACACTTTAGCTCGCCTCTGAGCCTCTTTAAGGCTTTTCCAGCCTCCTCGTACTCCTGGAGATAGGCTGCTATACGGGAGCTATATATGGCGACAGGCTCCCTGGGCCTCATGCAGCCCCAGTCGGCCTCCACCGTTCCCGACCCACCTCCAGGAGCACCCTGCGTACCTTTAGGAGATTCCATTCTCCTGGACTTGCCGGCGATCTTCACGGCTTCGCCCCTGGGGGCCACAGGGGACACTTCCACATGACCCCTGCTTGATCTTCTGACCCCCGGAGCGGAAGATGGAGCAGAGGCCGGTAACTCACCTCCCCTACCTCCCGCCGGCCTACCCCGGGAAGCAGGATCCTGGGCCTTGCCTGAGCGCATAGCCCAGGCCCTTACCAGCTCCCTAGGGAGAGGCAGGGCCTGGGCTGGGGAGAAAGGTGGAAAACCTCCCCACAAGCCTGGTCCCTCCCAGGGGATTAAGGTGATGAAAAATCTCCCTGGGGCCTTAACGAGGTGGAAGTCTCCTGGAGCTGCTGCACGCACACCTTTCCACCTCAGCTGCAGGAAACAGACACGCCCATGCCAGATTGTCTGTTACGGGACCTCTCTCCTCTGCCTGTGTGTGTGCTGGGCCTAAATATATGCCAATGGACTGTTGCAGTGGTGGCTGACGTGAAGCCTCATTCTCTGCTATGACATGCAGACTAATTCTCTGCTGACATGAAGCCAGATTGTCTGTTACGGGACCTCTCTCCTCTGCCTGTGTGCTGGGCCTAAATATATGCCAATGGACTGTTGCAGTGATGGCTGACGTGAAGCCTCATTCTCTGCTATGACATGCAGACTAATTCTCTGCTGACATGAAGACAGATTCTCTGTTACGGGACCTCTCTCCTCTGCCTGTGTGTGTGCTGGGCCTAAATATATGCCAATGGACTGTTGCAGTGGTGGCTGACGTGAAGCCTCATTCTCTGCTATGACATGCAGACTGATTCTCTGCTGACATGAAGCCAGATTCTCTGTTACGGGACCTCCCTCCTCTGCCTGTGTGCTGGGCCTAAATATATGCCAATGGACTGTTGCAGTGGTGGCTGACGTGAAGCCTCATTCTCTGCTATGACATGCAGACTGATTCTCTGCTGACATGAAGCCAGATTGTCTGTTACGGGACCTCTCTCCTCTGCCTGTGTGTGTGCTGGGCCTAAATATATGCCAATGGACTGTTGCAGTGGTGGCTGACGTGAAGCCTCATTCTCTGCTATGACATGCAGACTAATTCTCTGCTGACATGAAGCCAGATTATCTGTTACGGGACCTCTCTCCTCTGCCTGTGTGTGTGCTGGGCCTAAATATATGCCAATGGACTGTTGCAGTGGTGGCTGACGTGAAGCCTCATTCTCTGCTATGACATGCAGACTGATTCTCTGCTGACATGAAGCCAGATTGTCTGTTACGGGACCTCTCTCCTCTGCCTGTGTGTGTGCTGGGCCTAAATATATGCCAATGGACTGTTGCAGTGGTGGCTGACGTGAAGCCTCATTCTCTGCTATGACATGCAGACTAATTCTCTGCTGACATGAAGACAGATTCTCTGTTACGGGACCTCTCTCCTCTGCCTGTGTGTGTGCTGGGCCTAAATATATGCCAATGGACTGTTGCAGTGGTGGCTGACGTGAAGCCTCATTCTCTGCTATGACATGCAGACTGATTCTCTGCTGACATGAAGCCAGATTCTCTGTTACGGGACCTCTCTCCTCTGCCTGTGTGTGTGCTGGGCCTAAATATATGCCAATGGACTGTTGCAGTGGTGGCTGACGTGAAGCCTCATTCTCTGCTATGACATGCAGACTGATTCTCTGCTGACATGAAGCCAGATTCTCTGTTACGGGACCTCTCTCCTCTGCCTGTGTGTGTGCTGGGCCTAAATATATGCCAATGGACTGTTGCAGTGGTGGCTGACGTGAAGCCTCATTCTCTGCTATGACATGCAGACTGATTCTCTGCTGACATGAAGACAGATTCTCTGTTACGGGACCTCTCTCCTCTGCCTGTGTGTGTGCTGGGCCTAAATATATGCCAATGGACTGTTGCAGTGGTGGCTGACGTGAAGCCTCATTCTCTGCTATGACATGCAGACTAATTCTCTGCTGACATGAAGCCAGATTCTCTGTTACGGGACCTCTCTCCTCTGCCTGTGTGTGTGCTGGGCCTAAATATATGCCAATGGACTGTTGCAGTGGTGGCTGACGTGAAGCCTCATTCTCTGCTATGACATGCAGACTGATTCTCTGCTGACATGAAGCCAGATTCTCTGTTACGGGACCTCTCTCCTCTGCCTGTGTGTGTGCTGGGCCTAAATATATGCCAATGGACTGTTGCAGTGGTGGCTGACGTGAAGCCTCATTCTCTGCTATGACATGCAGACTGATTCTCTGCTGACATGAAGACAGATTCTCTGTTACGGGACCTCTCTCCTCTGCCTGTGTGTGTGCTGGGCCTAAATATATGCCAATGGACTGTTGCAGTGGTGGCTGACGTGAAGCCTCATTCTCTGCTATGACATGCAGACTAATTCTCTGCTGACATGAAGACAGATTCTCTGTTACGGGACCTCTCTCCTCTGCCTGTGTGTGTGCTGGGCCTAAATATATGCCAATGGACTGTTACACTGGTGGCTGACGTGAAGCCTGATTCTCTGCTATGACATGCAGAATGATTCTCTGCTGACATGAAGCCAGATTGTCTGTTACGGGACCTCCCTCCTCTGCCTGGGTGCTGGGCCTAAATATATGCCAATGGACTGTTGCAGTGGTGGCTGACGTGAAGCCTCATTCTCTGCTATGACATGCAGACTGATTCTATGCTGACATGAAGCCAGATTCTCTGTTACGGGACCTCTCTCCTCTGCCTGTGTGTGTGCTGGGCCTAAATATATGCCAATGGACTGTTGCAGTGGTGGCTGACGTGAAGCCTCATTCTCTGCTATGACATGCAGACTGATTCTCTGCTGACATGAAGACAGATTCTCTGTTACGGGACCTCTCTCCTCTGCCTGTGTGTGCTGGGCCTAAATATATGCCAATGGACTGTTGCAGTGGTGGCTGACGTGAAGCCTCATTCTCTGCTATGACATGCAGACTGATTCTCTGCTGACATGAAGACAGATTCTCTGTTACGGGACCTCCCTCCTCTGCCTGGGTGCTGGGCCTAAATATATGCCAATGGACTGTTGCAGTGGTGGCTGACGTGAAGCCTCATTCTCTGCTATGACATGCAGACTAATTCTCTGCTGACATGAAGCCAGATTATCTGTTACGGGACCTCTCTCCTCTGCCTGTGTGTGTGCTGGGCCTAAATATATGCCAATGGACTGTTGCAGTGGTGGCTGACGTGAAGCCTCATTCTCTGCTATGACATGCAGACTGATTCTCTGCTGACATGAAGCCAGATTCTCTGTTACGGGACCTCCCTCCTCCGCCTGGGTGCTGGGCCTAAATATATGCCAATGGACTGTTGCAGTGGTGGCTGACGTGAAGCCAGATTCTCTGCTATGGGACCTCTCTCCAATTGATTTTGGTTAATTTTTATTTATTTAATTTTTATTTTAATTCATTTCCCTATCCACATTTGTTTGCAGGGGATTTACCTACATGTTGCTGCCTTTTGCAGCCCTCTAGCTCTTTCCTGGGCTGTTTTACAGCCTTTTTAGTGCCGAAAAGTTCGGGTCCCCATTGACTTCAATGGGGTTCGGGTTCGGGACGAAGTTCGGATCGGGTTCGGATCCCGAACCCGAACATTTCCGGGATGTTCGGCCGAACTTCTCGAACCCGAACATCCAGGTGTTCGCTCAACTCTAGGAATGAGTACACTTTACGTTAACGAGGAACTATTGGAGGGCAAGTCTGGTGCCAGCAGCCAACTTGCTCCTGGCCTCCACAACGTTCACCCAATGTGCCATCGTGGTGAGGATTGACCAGACTCTTGGCTACTGAGACTGGACTTGTAGGTGAGGGCCTTGTTGACTCTAGATAACTTCTAGGCGATCGCACGTCCCCTTGACGGTGATGATCCATTTGGATGTCTGCCCTATCAACTTAGAATTTTTTTTTCAACAAGAACCTTCTGGTATAGCACTGTTTTTCTTGTCCTCTCCACCAGAGGAATGAGAGATGAGAAGTTCTCTTTGTAGCGGGGGTCGAAAAGTGAACAACTAGTAATCCGTGTTTTCTAAAATGCGTATAACGCGCAGATCGTGGGAAAGGCAACCTAACATGAAGTCAGCCATGTGTGCCAGAGTCCCAACAGTCAAGACTTCACTGTCGTCATCAGAAGGTGAGCTGACCCTGTAAAACATTATATGCAAGGGCCTGCAGTTGAGCTGACCCTGTAAAACATTATATGCAAGGGCCTGCAGGTGAGCTGACCCTGTAAAACATTATATGCGAGGGCCTGCAGCTGAGCTGACCCTGTAAAACATTATATGCAAGGGCCTGAAGGTGAGCTGACCCTGTAAAAAATAATATGCAAGGGCATATATGCAAGGGCATTATATGCAACGAATAAGCATGTTTATATGATGGAAGAGGAGGAAGAGGATGAGAAAAGGACGATTCAACCATATACACATAAAGGAGGGCCTCAATCAGATTGTAGTGCAATAGTTCAGGTAGTGGGACTCCTACACTCATAAAGCCTATGCACTTAAAGGGCTGCAAAAAAAATACAAGGAACCGGCACTACAATACACCCTTTATTACACATAAAGGAAAGCATTATACACACCCTTGAAAAATTATAATTGGTGGCCTGATGGTGACCCTCAAAAACATTTGGAGCAAGGGCTTGCTAATTTGACCATCCAAAACATGAGGGGTGAGGGCCTGCTGCTGAGCTGACCCTCTAAAACATTAGGGGCGAGGGCCTGCTGGTGAGCTGACGCTTTAAAACTTTATATGCCAGTGCATGCTGTTCAGCTGACGCTCTAAAACATTATATGCCAGTGTCTGCAGGTGAGCTGACGCTCTAAAACATTATATGCGAGTGCATGCAGTTCAGTTGACCCTATAAAAAAAATTTAGTTGAGGGCCTGTAGTTGAGCTGACCCTATAAAAAATTTTAAGTTAAGGACTGCAACTGAGCTGACCCTCTAAAAAAAAATTAAGTTGAGGGCCTTCAGTTGAGCTGACCCTATAAAAGAATTTTAGTTGAGCACCTGCAGTTGAGCTGACCTATAAAACAATTTGAGTTGAGGGCCTGCAGTTGAGTTGACCCTATTAAAAACATTTGAGTGGAGGGAATATATATAACTGGATGAGGAGGAGGAGGAGAAAACAAGATTCAACCATATACTCTTTTTTTTGTGCATGTGAATACACTACAGTATATTGAGTACTTTATAAATGATAGATTAAAATTGCCTTTATGTTCATCATCAGCTCAGCTCTCCTCTGGTGGAGTTGAGAAGTCAGGGGCAATCCAGGCCTTGTTCATTTTTATCTGAGTCAACCGGTCAGCATTGCCAGTGGACAAGTGGATACGCTTATCTGTTATAATGCCACCAGCAGCACTAAATACACGCTCAGACAAAGGGCTGGTGGCAGGGCAGGCCAGCACCTCCAAGGTGTAGAGCGCAAGTTGTGCCAGCTTGGACACCCAGTAGTTGTAAGGCACTGAGGGATCATTTAGGATGCTATCACGGTCTGCTATGTATTCCTTTACCATCTTCCAAAACTTTTCCCTCCTTGTACCACTAGGCCGCGCTTCAAGGTGAGGTTGCTGATGGGGTGTAATGAAAGGGTCCCACAACATTCACCCAGTGTGCGGTCAGGGAAATGTAGCGTCCCTGGCCACCAGCACTTGTCCATGTGTCCGTGGTTAAGTGGACCTTCCTAGTAACTGCATTGGTCAGGGCACGGGTGATGTTCTGGGACACATGCTGGTGTAAGGAGGGCACGGCACACCGTGAAAAATAGTGGCGGCTGGGGACTGCGTACCAAGGGATGCCCGCCTACATCAGGCTGCGGAAGGCCTCAGTATTCACAAGCATAAATGGCAACATTTCAAGGGCCAGTAATTTGGAAAGTTGTGCATTTAGTTCTATGGCCTGTGGGTGGGTGGGTATTTGCACTTGCGTTCAAATGACTGTGTTATGGACAGTTGTACTCTGCGCTAGGACAGGGAATTGGATGTTGTTGCTGATGGTTCATGTGAAGGTCCAGGTGCAGGGCGGGGGCCTGCGCCTTCGACAGGGGATTGGCCAGCAGTGAGTAACATAGGGGAAGAGGAGGCAGTGATGTGACCCGCAGACTCAGATTGTGGACCCAGGCGTTCGGCCCACTTATTAGGGTGCTTGGATGCCATGTGGCGGATCATGCTGGTGGTGGTGAGGTTGCTAGTGTTCACGCCCCGGCTCATTTTGGTACGGCACAGATTGCAAACTACCACTCTTTTGTCATCTGCACTTTCCTAAAAAAAGCGTCATACTGCGGAACACCTACCCCTTGGCAAGGTAGATTTACTCATGGGGGTGCTTAGTGTAACGGTTGCAGGCCTGTTTGGTGTGGGCCGACTTCTCCCTTTTGCAATCCCACTGTCTCTTCCAGCCTGTTGCAGTGCTGCGGATCTCTCCCCCTCTGTACCGCTGTCCTCGCTCGGCTTTTCACCTTCCCATGTTGGGTCAGTGACTTTATCGTCAACCACCTCCTCTTCCACTTCCTCACTCTGCTCATCCTCCTGACTTGACCTAACCACAACCTCAGTGATTGACAAATGTGTCTCATCACCATCCACCTCGCGAACGAATGATTTCCGTTCACTACCGTCATCTTCTTGAGACTGTGAAGGCTCAAGAGGTTGGGAATCAGGGCACAATATCTCAGGTCCCTCTTCAAGCGTGCTTGGCGCGAGGGCCAAATTTAATAGTGGCACTGGAAAGAGCTCCTCGGAATATCCGAGTGTGGGATCACTCATTTGGCAAGCCTCTCCATGGTGGGAGGAAGGATGATAAGAGTGAGGATTCGGTTGACCAGACTCTTGGCTACGGAGACTGGACTTGGTGGAAGAGAGAGTGGTGCTTAACCGACTGGAAGCATTATCTTCAGCAATCCAACCGACCAACTGTTCGTACTGGTCCGACTTGGACAGTGTTGTTCTGCGCCGCCCAGCTAAGTTGGACATGAAGCTGGGTACGGTAAATGTTTTTTTCTCTGGTGCACTGGCAGCAGGCACTGTTTCATTGCGCCCAGGGCCACGGCCTCTGCGTGCACCATCAGCATCACGCACAGTTCCCTGTCCCTTAGTGCTCGCCTTCTTCATATTAATGGTTTTGTCACTAGATGTGGCGCAGATTGTTTTACAGTCTGCTAAAGACACAGTTTTTGGATGCAGGACAGTATATGTCACAGAAACCCACAGAATATAGACACTAGATTAGGGCCAGATTATTTAAATTTAGGCCAAAGAAACAGTTTTCGGATTGTGTACTGTATATGTCACAGAAAGCCACACACTATGGACACTAGATTAGGCCTAGATTAGTTAAATTTGCCCTAAAGAAACAGTTTTTGGATGGCATACTGTATATATCGCAAAAAACAACATACTATGGACACTAGATTAGGCCCAAATTATTGGAATTTGCAATACAGACAGTTTTTGGATGCAAGACAGTATATGTTGCAGAAACCCACAGAATATGGACACTATATTAGGCCCAGATTAGTTAAATTTTCCCTAAAGAAACAGTTTTCGGATGGCGTACTGTATATGTCATAGAAAACAACACACTATGGACACTAGATTAGGCCTAGATTATTAAAATTTACATTAAAGAAACTGTTTTCGGATGGAGTACTGTATATGTCACGGATGTGTATTACACGCACACACTACAGAGACAGTAGATGAGGAATGGCTCCTGATTATTTAAATTTACGCTAAAGAAACAGTTTTCGGATGGCGTACTGTATATGTCACAGAAAGCCACACACTATGGACGCTAGATTAGGCCCAGATTATTGGAATTTGCAATAAAGACACAGTTTTCGGATGCAGGAAAGTATATGTCACAGAAAGCCACAGAATATGCACACTATATTAGGCCCAGATTAGTTAAATTTGCCCTAAAGAAACAGTTTTCGGATGGCGTACTGTATGTGTCACAGAAAGCCACACGCTATGGACACTAGATTAGGGCCAGATTAGTTAAATTTGCCCTAAAAAAAAAAAAAAGTTTTCGGATGGCGTATTGTATATGTCACAGAAAGCAACACACTATGGACACTAGATTAGGGCCAGATTATTTAAATTTAGGCTAAAGAAACAGTTTTCGGATGGCGTACTGTATATGTCATGGATGTGTATTACACGCACACACTACAGAGACAGTAGATGAGGACTGGCCCCTGATTTTTTTAATTTACGCTAAATGAAACAGTTTTCGGATGGCGTACTGTATAAGTTACGGATGTGTATTAAACACTATAGACAATAAATGTGGCGCTGATTATTTTAATTTACGCAAAAAGACACAGTCTGCGGATGATGTACAGTATATGTCACTAATAGGTATTAAAGAAAAATATCTTGCTGCAGTCAAACACACACAGTAGTCCTTAAAAGGACTTTGGGGTCTTTGAAAAGCTTTTGGTAGTAAAAACTGCAAATTTCTCTCCCTGCACTATCTGTCCATTCCTCAGCACGGATGTCCCCGATTCTGATCAATCTAGCGCAGGTAAAAATATATTGCTGCTCTAAAACACACACAGTAGTCCCTAAAAGGACTTTTGGGTCTTTGAAAAGCTTTCTTAGAATAATTACTGTGAATTTCGCTCCTTACACTGCCTTTCTCTTCCTACGCTCTGCTCTCCCTGACTATGACTGATCCGAACACGTGTCATCGGGTGCTATATAGCACCCGATGACATGTTCCGGTCAGCCAATCACTGTAATGCCAGTAGCCAACATGGCTACTGGCATTACAGTGATGGCAGTACTTACCTGCACGTTAATTGGCTGCTTAGCAGTCGCGAAACATGCGGGTAGGAGACTTGAGCATGGCGCTCGAGCACATGCGGAACTCGGCCAAGTACCGCCATGTGCCGAGCATAGCGATGCTCGAGCCGAACCGGTATTCGCCCGAGCATGCTCGCTCATCACTAGTTATGACAGTTTGTCCCTGCACAGTTTGACACTGGCAGCACTGATTGAATTTTATCAAATTCCCAGGGACACGCGCCCAACAGGTAACGCCCAGTTGCAGATTCATTAATAAACTTCTAGTAGCAATAACTGAGGAATGGAACAACAAAGAGTTATATGAAAAGTTGTTCCATAATAGTCATTACAAGGGTAATTCAAGTAGTTCCTAAAACACATATGCTAGAAATGGTGACAGGTCCTCCTTAGGCCTTAGTTTAGTTAGAAAAAATTGCGGAGTCCGCACACCTTGATATAATGGTGGGTGCTCGTAGAGGACGTCAGTCGCAGAATATATAATGATAATCCACGGCACACCGATCTCTTTTTGTTTTGCAAAATTTATTATAGGTGCAAAAAATTATTATTCACAGGTTTCGTCAATATATAACTAGTTGCGCCATAATTATGATATAACAAATCACATATATTTGTGGGCCATGATAATTCCCGACGTTTCGGTCCTGTCAAAGACCTTTATCAAGGGATCTGTAAAGGAGTATAAATATAGAAGTTTTACTGGTGTCTCAACGTGGCGAACATAGTTTAATATTGACCCATGAAAAAAAAAAGGAGGGAGAGGAAAGAAAAGGGTATATAAATGTACAGATCTCAGAGTCATAAAGATGATAATGGGTGTAGGAGATAGGTAAAGTAGGAGATAGGTAAAGTATGTAAAGTATGGGGGATATAAGGGGTGTGAGACTGGTTAAGTAATTATAGTCTCTGATAAAAAGTTTGATAATCAGGACGAGGTTATAGTGTAAGGAATTACTCATAATTAGAATAACAGATCAGATCAGGAAAAAAGAATTAGATTTAGTATAATGAGTGTAAAGCAGAGTATTTATGAGGAAGATATCTGTAGATAACTTAAGGCAACAAACCTTAGATCTAAGATTAAAGAGCAATTTCATGCCTCCGAGAACTTACCATCCAGCAGAAACTTATATCTCTTTTACATATCAATCCATTCAGCAGATCATTAAGGCCCAACAAACTGGTAAATTTAAGCATACTAACAATCTCCCCATAGAAGAACAAAGGGCTATCACGGAATTACAAACTAATCAGGACATTATCATTAAACCTGCCGACAAAGGGGGTGCAATAGTAGTCATGAACAAGTCCATGTATATTAATGAAATACAAAAACAATTGAGAGATTCTACTACTTATGCACCATTACCATCAAACCCAACATCTATGTTAGCCAAAAAAATTCAGTCCATGCTATTACACTATCAAGAAAAAGGTGTAATTGATAGCAAAACAACAACTTATTTAACTAAACAACATCCGATAATTCCAGTATTTTATATCTTACCTAAGATCCACAAGAACCTAGAGAACCCCCCCGGAAGACCCATCGTTGCTTCTACAGAATCGATCCTGTCCCCCCTCTCCATTTACTTAGACCGTATACTCACCCCACTCATTAAGACGTCACGATCATTCCTATTAGATACCAATGATTTCATTTCCAAAATTAAACAGATTCAACCAGAACCAGATACTATACTGTTGACCATGGACGTCAACAGCCTATATACGTCCATTGAACATGATAAAGGAATCAAAGCCACAGCACACTTACTTTCTACCACCTCCACTTTAACTCCCATACAACAGGAATTTTGCCTATCTTTGCTCACTCTAGTATTACAAGAAAACTACTTCCTTTTTGGGGATCAATATTACGTTCAAAAACGGGGTACCGCAATGGGGGCTAACGTAGCCCCGCCCTATGCAAACGCCTTCATGATCCACTTCGAGGAACAGTTTGTGTATACACATCATCTTTTTCAACAACATGCGAAAATATGGCTCCGATTTATTGATGACATCTTCTGTTTGTGGAAAGGTCCCTTATCAAGTGCTCTACATTTTCACCACTATCTTGACAACATTTATCCAGAACTCGGCTTTACCATCATAACCAACACTGAGAGAATTAGTTTTCTAGATACTTTAGTTCTCAAAGATCCATCAGGTCACATTCAATTTGACCTCTACATCAAACCAACAGACAGGAATAGTCTATTACATTATACTAGCAACCATTCTAGAGCCACTAAAATGTCACTGCCAAAATCTCAATTCACAAGGTTAGAGAGAATAGTAACAGATTCATCAACATTACAACAGAGACAATCAGAGATGAAATCCAAATTCAGACAAAGAGGCTACCCTGAACAACTGATTACTAACAAATCGATAAGATGTAAACAAACTATCCCACAAACTACCGTTCCCCCACCACGGTTACCATGCATTCTCACATATCACCCCTTGGCTCCCAAGATTCAACAAACAATTAGAAAACAATGGTCCATACTATCACAAGCATATCCCGAGATTCCAGAATTTCAGTCCCCTCCTATCACTTGTTACAAAAGATCACAAAACATTAGGGACCACCTCATTCGTGCAGACATTGGACCACTAAACAAAACATCAAAGCAACTCTTTTTACAGAATCCGAAATATGGTACCTTTCCGTGCCTACATTGTGCACAATGCTCAAGTGTAATTAAGGGCAACTTTATTACACATCCTCACACTGGCAAAAGATTCCCCATCAAAGGATACTATACCTGTGATTCCTCATTTGTCGTTTATCTTATTAAATGCCCGTGTGGACTCTGCTACGTGGGTGAAACTACGCAACAAATAAGGAATCGTATTTCCAAACACAAATCCACCATTAGGACTGAACAATTACTGTTACCAATCCCAGCACACTTTAAGGAACACAACCACCAGATTTCATCCTTACGCTATCAGGTCTTGGAACAAATAAATTCTCCACGGAGAGGCGGTAACAGGATCAAGACATTGAAACAAAGAGAAAGTTTCTGGATACACCGGTTGGATACCTTATCCCCGAGAGGCCTTAATCGGGAGTGTGACTTTTATTGTGATCTTTAATCTTCAAACATTTATTCTTATTTTTGAACATTGTGGACTGATATGTTGATATAATGCCATTTTTATTGATATTAATGTACATATACCTCTCCTTTATTTCAGGCTCCCTAGTCGGATTATATTCATAGTCAATACACAAGTTGGTGAGAAAATAACCACCCCCCTCCCTCCCCTTTTTCCCAATTCCTCCCACCCCTTTCCCTTCCCCCCCCCCCCCCCCGCATCCCCTCCTTTTTCCCTCCCTCCTTCCCACCCTCCTTCTCATCATAGATTAGAACATAGTATAAGTCTTTAGTATATATAGATACCTATATATTTAGATACCCAATAATTTAAGAACTGCATAATATGATTGGTTTTGCCTCTGTTTGTTGATTCTTGTCCTCGGTTTTTATTGATTTATTCTTTTTCCCCCCCTTCTTTTTGTTCCCTTATTCTTCATATTTCAGTATGACAAGCATTGAAGTTATTGTCTCATTATGCTTCCTTTAAATAATATATTTTTTTCATGTATAGATGTATGTGACCCTTTGCTACTTATTATTATAATCTTCTCTACTAATTCTCTCTATTTTCTATACTTTCTTTATCCTAATAACCTATATAATACTTTATATACTCTTTATCCTCAATATTCACAACATTTCTCACACAATCCCCTTTTATTCTCCTCATCAATCAGCAGACTTATTCCCAATCTAATATTCCTATTATTTTACATCTTGAGGCTTAATAGGATAGATATCTCTAACACATAGCCACTCTGCGCTACAACATGTAGTGCGCATGCGCTCACCGTGTTCCGGGGTCACGCGGCTCACGTGACGTCACTGGCGATCATGTGACCCGCTGAACCCGGACCCGGGTTACAGCGCACACATGACTTCCGGCCCTCCAGCTTAAAACGCCAAACCGGAGCGCACAAACACATGGCGCCCATACCATGCTGTTTGCTAATCGGCCTAGGTGAGTTCTTATAGTACCACATATCTAGTTTGTTGCCTTAAGTTATCTACAGATATCTTCCTCATAAATACTCTGCTTTACACTCATTATACTAAATCTAATTCTTTTTTCCTGATCTGATCTGTTATTCTAATTATGAGTAATTCCTTACACTATAACCTCGTCCTGATTATCAAACTTTTTATCAGAGACTATAATTACTTAACCAGTCTCACACCCCTTATATCCCCCATACTTTACATACTTTACCTATCTCCTACTTTACCTATCTCCTACACCCATTATCATCTTTATGACTCTGAGATCTGTACATTTATATACCCTTTTCTTTCCTCTCCCTCCTTTTTTTTTCATGGGTCAATATTAAACTATGTTCGCCACGTTGAGACACCAGTAAAACTTCTATATTTATACTCCTTTACAGATCCCTTGATAAAGGTCTTTGACAGGACCGAAACGTCGGGAATTATCATGGCCCACAAATATATGTGATTTGTTATATCATAATTATGGCGCAACTAGTCATATATTGACGAAACCTGTGAATAATAATTTTTTGCACCTATAATAAATTTTGCAAAACAAAAAGAGATCGGTGTGCCGTGGATTATCATTATATACTCCTTAGGCCTTATGCACAAGGCCGTAATGCGGACCGCAAGCCGTGGGTTCACATTATGCGGGCACCGGCCGTGTTCTGCCCGCATCACGGATTTGGACCCATTCACTTAAAAGGGTCCACAATCCGGAACATGTTCTTTTTTTTTTATGGTGTGGACGGATTACGGACCCATTCAAGTTGAATAGGTCTCGATCCGTCCCAGCCACCACACGGATATCACATTATATCAGCCTCATTATGATGGGAGTTGTAGTACTCTCATTATAGACCTCCTTCCTGAAACATCCTCTGATATCCTATAATAACCGCCTGGGCATGCTGAGAGTTGTAGTCCTCTCCTCTTATACCTCACTGTAGTCTCTCTTGACGCTGGTTTATAGATTATGCTTTCCATTCTGTGTGTTGTATCATTACCCACTGTCCCAGGTTTTCAGGGCTATTAAAACTGTCACCCTAACCTATTACATAATGTACGCACTACATGTAGGGTTGCCACTTTTCCCAGGAGATTATTGGTAATACCAGGCAGGTGGCAACCCTAGTGGGGACCTGGCACCCCACCGATTAGCTGTTTTCAGCAGCCTGGATTGAAAACAGTGGATAGAGCCAAAAGCAAAAGACTCCAACCACTGTGCAGCGGCCTTGAAGTTGCCACCATACTGCAGCTTGTATTGGGGTGGTGCTTCTCCTTTAAATGATTTCATCCATGCTTTCAGTATAAGAGCCGGTGTCCCTGAGAGTGCAGAGGAAGCCCAGCAGTCATGTATGATGTCTGTCCTCTTTACCTGTCTTCTTGTGTCTGATGTGTAAAAGGGCCCAGCACCAATCAGGCATGTGGCTGATGACCATCAGATGTCTAGGCTCAGTCAAGGAGAGAAGACAGCAAGAGGCAGTTGAGGGGAAGATGACAGTTGGGAGGAGGGAAGAGAATGTCTAATGGCCTCCATAGCGTGGCCCTGACAATAGGGTTAGCACCATTGCCAACAGGAAATACCGGGCAAGTTAAGCCACACCCCAAAGGGGGTGTGGTTGTGGGGGGTGTGGCTTAACACTGGGTGTGAAGTCGCTGTTATACTGTAGCTCCCCAGGAATATTAAAGCCCCCATTAGTGCCCCCAGTAATAGTAATGCACCTAGTAATAGTAATGCCCCATTAGTGCCCCCTAAGTAATAGAAATGCCCCCATTAGTGTGCCCCAGTAAGAGTAATGGCCCTATTAGTGCGCCCCAAAATGAATAATGCCCCCTATTAGTGCCCTTCCAGTAAGAATAATGCCCCCTGTAAGAGTATTGCCCCCATTAGTGCCACAGGGCCACCCATTAAGAATAATGCCCCCATTAGTGACCCCTAGTTAGAGTAATATGGCCCTCACCCCCTGGGAACTGTCACTCCGGGCTGGCACACTGACTGTAGAGTGTTGTGTGAGAGTCCAGCAGCTTTCCTGAGCCCGGTAACGGAGACCAGGGGAAAGGGGAGGTGATAGGAAAGGAGCGCAGCAGCAGAGCCGGGGACGGGAGGAGCGCAGGCCGGCGGCTCATCTCATTGTTATCCGGCCTGATCTGGGAGTGAGAGCGGCTCAGTCCCGGCGCGGCCGCCATGCTGTGGGGCGAGGTTTTGCTGCTCTCCTTAGCCAGCGTCTTCGTGCTCCTGCTCCTGACCACCTGCAGCCCACAGCTCTCCGTCTTTCAATCCATCCTGACCGGCGGCCTCGTCCTCTTCAAGTTCGAGCCGGTCCCGGAGTGCCGGCCGCTCACAGCTCACCGCCGCTCACTCACCGCCAGCTGTCAGGACCGTTAGCGAGCAAGTCAGACAGTTTGAAATGAATACTTTGCCTGGGTCTGAGAAAGGCTTGTACCTGGGTACAGGATTACAAACCCGGACTGTCCGGGTCATTCCCGTATGGGTGGCAACCCTATCTGACAAGACAGCCCTTATCCACGTGTCTCGTCACATCTTGTTAGTGTGAGTTGTCAGAAACTTCAACCGACTGCCCTCAGATAGAGATCTGTCACTATAGGGCGGTGTTCCTCAGTAAAAGACTGTCAGTAACAGAACAAACATGCTCCCCCGAAGGAGGAAACCCTGTGATCATTGGGGGACCATAAATATATGGCGGTTATCCAAACTGGAGTATATTGACAACGTGTGGTCAGGAAGGGTTAATGGCCTGTGCAGTAAGGCACATTGACAGTCACTAAAGGGTTAACGCTTCAGAACACTGCCACCAACCTTAGTCATAGACACCTATGACATCACAAGCACGTGTGTCATAAGGGAAGAACCCTTGTAAAAAGCAGGCGAGCGGCCATATTTGGTGCCGTACTTGATGGCCTGAGGACCTTGAGCTTGACTTTCCCCCGCCCACCGCAACTTGACGAAATTTGGAGGTTCTAGCAGGAAGCCCATCGCCCAATGGGAGGAAATGGACATCCACCAAGCCAACCAGATCAGCCCGGCTGCTGCAACCCCCTAGTATTTATGTGGCGGCCACATAGTGGCATTACCCTCTAAGCCCAAGGATAGGGCAGCCCTCCAGCCATGGTTCCCTAGAGGTTTCCTCCACAGGGGGTTTTCCTCTCCTGAGTGCTGGAGGGTGACTCTCCGTGAGTCGGGGGTTTGCCATTTTTTATATTTTAAATAAACAATTTGACCATTTATCCCTCAATTAATGTGTTCTGTGTCTTTATTCTGTCTCTTTATTTTGCGTTCTTTGGTTTCAGGGATGTATGCATGAGTTTGTCAGAGAGGAGATTAAAGGGGTATTCCCATCTGAGACATATAGGGCATATATTGATAGGATGTGCCATAAATGTCTAATAGGTGTGAATCCCACCTTTGGTACCTGCTCATATGTCCAGAACAGAAGTCCGAAGTTAAAGGAGAGTACATTGCGCATGCGTGGCGTCCTCTCCATTTTTGGCTATGGGAGCTAAAAAAAAATTGCAAGAGTGTTCGCCTGTTTCCAGACATCCCATTGAGGCGAATAGAGAACAAGCAGCACAAGCGCAGCCACCTCTCCATTCAGCACTATGGGACTCCTAAAAATAGCCAAACCAGAGCTCAGCTATATTCTGGTTCTATAGCGGTGAATAAAGTGTGGCCACCCCTGTGTGACAAGCTGTCTATACACTTCCGGGGCACTATACTATGGATATGTCATAAATGTCTCAAATGGAAATACCCCTTAAAATGAAATTCATTATGAAATAACCAAGTTAGCAGAATATTGCTAGGACTCTTATCAGTTTTCGGAGTCCCAGCACCATTGCACCAAATGAGAACAGCCGCTGGTGACACCGAGGGTCAACGACTGTTCAGGTGTACGCTGTTCGGTGAATGAATCCCTACTGTTGGGTGATGGTCTTCTACACCAGTTTTATGGCGTTGTAAAGCTGCAAATTTAGCCGCATGTCCCATTTTGCACCTCCATTGGAACACAGCCTGGCCTAAATATATAAATGCGTATTATATATAAACAGAATATTAGGGGATTACATACAATAAACAAAAACATAGGCGCACCTCTCCCTTGAGAAATGGGTTCTCATTCATCAAAGCTATCTACCAGTAAGACTGTCTTCATTAGCTATAGCAACCAGTCAGAAGGCAGCTTTCATTTTTCCAGAGCAGTTAAAGAAATGAAAGCAGAGCTGTGATTGGTTGCTAGGAGCAACAAAGACAGTCCTTAATGAGGCCTAAGATGTATATTGGAACTGATTTTTCGCATGTCAGTATCATCACCAGAAGTCGGGTGACCATTTGCTCTCTTTTTTCCAGACATGTAGTCTTTCTGGGACCTAAAAAAATTGCCCAGCCAGAATTGATAAATTACCAAAAATGCCTGGGATTCTCAAGGGGGAAGAGGGTGGGAGTGGGGCGCACAGCAGGACGGTCACTATAATCAGCTACAGTGCAAGAGCTGAAGGACCAGTGATGACGTCACCTTCATGTAATCAGTGCAGGAGGGGCCAGAGCTCAGCAGTGGAGAGAAGTTGGAAGGACCTGTGATGACATCACTGTCATGTGATCAGTGCAGTCAGGCAGCAATGGAGTTCAGCAGTGGAGAAGTGATGAGACTGAGAAACCTTGGAAGTTATAGTCCTCTCCTCTTATACAAGGGTTGCCATTTTTCCCAACAACAAATAACGGCCAGGTTATGCCACACCCAAAATGGGGTGTGGTTGTGGGGACATGGTTTAACATAGGGTGTTGTTACTGTCACTGTCATACTGTGGCTCCCAGTAATGTTAATGCCTCCATTAGTACCCCCCAGGTAATAGTAATTCCCTCATTAGTGCCTTCAGTAATAGTAATGCCCCCATTAGAGCCCCTAGTAATAGTAATGCCTCCATTAGTGCCCCCCCAGAATCAATAGTGCCCCTATTAGTGCCCCAGTAATAGTAATGCCTTCATTAGTGCCTGCCAGAATTAAGAGTACCCCAATTAGTGCCCCTAGTAATAATAATGCACCCCATTAGTGCCCCCGATAATATTAATGCCCCCTATTAGCACCCCCTAGAATTAATGCTACCCCTATTAGTGGCCCCAAGTAATAATAATTCCCCTATTAGTTAAAAGTAATGCCCCAATTAGAACCCACCTCCTCCATTTGATCGTGCCATGGCAAACACTCGCTGCTGACTGAAAGCTCAGAACAGGACCTGCGCTCTAGCGTGATGATGTCTCACAGGTCCTGTCCTCCAGTCAGCTATGAGCAAATGGAGGAGGTAAGTTCTTTTTTCACTAATGAGCACTCCACAATAGAAGCGCTCATTAATAATATTACCGGTAGAAAAAAATTACCGGCACCAGCAGGGAGACTAAAATACCAGCTTTGCCGGTGAGATACCGGCTGGGTTGCAACCCTATCTTTTACTCCCTCTCTTAATTGTCCTCTGATATCCCACAATAACAGAATGCTGGGAGTTGCACTCCTCTCTAGTGTCGGACTGGGGGCCCACTACACAGACACATCCCTGAGCAGTGGGCCCCAGAATGAATTTTACTGGTGGGACTAGGCTCTCCAGTCTGACACTGGCATAAAAACACTAGCCAATTTTTTTTCCCTTAACGGGGCTTTCCAGCAGAAAAACTATGTTTTTATGTTTTCAGCATGGTATACATAAAATAAAAAAGACATACTCCACTCAACAATCGCCCACCAGTTCTGTCCCAGTGCTGCCTGGTCCCCTTCTGATGGCGACTTCTCTAATTACTACTGTAGTTATGACAGCTTGTCCCTTCACAGTTTGACACTGGCAGCACTGATTGAATATTATCAAATTGGCAGGGACACATGTCCAACAGGTAACGCCCAGTTGCAGATTCATTAATAAATTTCTAGTAGCAATAACTGAGGAATGGAACAACAAAGAGGTATATGAAAAGTTGCTCCAGAATAGTCATTACATGGGTAATTCAATTTGTTTCTAAAACACATATGATAGATATGGTGACAGGTCCTCCTTAGGCCTCATGCACACAGCCGTATTGTGGCCCGCAAACAGCGGGTCCGGATTATGCAGGCACCGGCCGTGTGCTCCCCGCATCACGGATGTGGACACATTTACTTAAAAGTGTCCGAAATCTGGAGTTGCGGTGCAGAAAAGAGGCACAGAACCCCACAGAAGCACTACAGAGTGCTTCCGTGTTGTTTCTGTCCTGTCCTGAATTTGTTTGTGACGCCAATTGCAGGGTACGCAGGGTATTAACCCAGGGCCCTTCCAAGATGGTATAACGCACGTCCCAGATTAGGAATGCCACAGTGGTGTAATGGCATATAATGTCTCTGTAGGATAGTGATAATTGTGTCACAGTGTCTCCTACCTGGGTATGGCCAGACTCCTGGCTTCCTGGCTTGCCTGCAATAAATTTGAGAGTAGTGATAGTAGGAGTAATAGAGGAATTTTGCAGAAGAAATTATGTCCAGACCTTGCATACAAATGGTATACAGCTTTGGTCTCTTGGTTCCCAGCAGGTTTTGGCAATCATTAGCAGGAATGAGTACTTCTTCTTTAAATGTGGAGCTTGCAGGATAAAACGTCTGCTTGGTAGCTCTGTAATTGAGGCAGGATTAGCTTCAGCACTTATCTGGCACCTTCTGCTGTATGGGGACAGGACAGACTAGCTGAGGAGGAATTGGCTTCTCCTAGGACTCTGGACTTATCTCACAGATGGATTCTCAGGGGATGCTTTCTTCCTGGAACTCTGGACTTTGTCTGTAGTTTCTGCCTCCTTCATCCAGCTGAGTTGTAGGTGCTCAAGCTGGGTATATGGCCAAGTCTCAGCCAAGACTAGGTCCTTGCTGTCTTCCCTATGCAGGGGGTAAACTATAACTAGATCTAAATGGTTCTTTCCCTCCCTTGCTGCAGGAAGAGGGACTAGCCCATTTTCCACAGATAGGGGCTAAGCTGGAATAAACCATTCCAGCTTAGATGCACTAAACACTAAGCTGTACTTGCCAATGAGTTGCTGCCACCTACTGGTAACCAGGAAAATTACATAAGCAATTACTTTTAACATGGTTTTGTATGCACATTTGTGGAGCACATAATGTTGACAGTATAAAGGCTCTTAGGAGATAGTAGCGGGGAAGGCGTGTAGTAACACAACTCTGGGGTGTTACATTCCCCCTTACTTTGAGTCAATCCGTCCTCGGCTTGTGCTTAGGATAAGATAAATGAGTTCTGGGGTTACCCAATTTAATACAAAGTGCTGCATGTAGTACATATAAAGACATACAAAGACAAACATATAACAGCTACCCTAAGGTTCCTGCCCACATGAGTAGGGTGTCTTATTAACAGTTGCCCTCTCGGTATAACCAGTGAACCAAAGGTTTGCACTAAGCAATCATTACTGACTTTGAAGTATATTGGATCCTAATACCAAAGAAAGCATGGAGGTGTCTTTACTCTGTAGTCCCATCATTGTGCATTGAAACGCTGGCAAATGGAAGGGTGGCTTTATTCTGTATTCCCTTCTCTGCACCAAAGTCTGAAAATTAAGGCTTATAGCATGATCACTATGTTGACTATGGGTAGCTAAATGGCTCTAAGGTGGTTCACTAGGCCTTAGGCAAAGGTACAGAAGGGGGAGGAGTATACTTCTCTCAATACTTCTGGCAGTCACAGGAGGAGGGTATAATAATCTCACAAAACTCCCAGAAGGATGGCGGTTTAGTAATCCCTTACCAATCCTGGCACATATAACAAACAGGAAGGAGGGGTATATTGTTCCCCTAGCTATTCCCGAAGCAGCAGGGTTATCCTTGTAGTTGCTGCACCTGCCTGGGACTTACCACTTGTCCTACCTGGAATAGGCCATTAGTATTAGCATCCGCAGAGGCAGTCCGTTTAAAGAGAACAGAGCTGTAAAGCAAAGTGACACAAAAGAAAGGTGCTACTGATCTGGATAAGTGCAAAAGTTAAGTGCAATTTCACAAAAAGTGCATAGATTCAAATTGCGGCACCTGAAAAAGAATACACACAATGGGCAAAAAAAAAAAAATATATATAAAAAATCAATTGTAATCCAACATGAGGTGTAGCTTGGCTAATAGATAGAGTCCATTAAGTTCAGGCACAAAAGGGCGAATGAAGAAAAAAAAAAATCTAAGTATAACCACAAAACAAGGGGAAAGTTTCTCAAGGTGTGCCCCGGCTTGGTGTAACGGCACCCCGGGCATAAAGGGGGTAAATGCCGTTTAAGAGATATTTCCTTTCCAGATGCAAAGGCAGCTACTAAAGACACCAATCTCCCGAACTGGAAACCATATGAATGCTGCATACAGCCAAATAGGAAAAACCATATGAAAGGTTTACACTCCTAGTAGTCGAACTGGAGCAGCATACAATAAATCCCCCCAAGAATGAGACCAAGCTCTGTGTTGAGGGTAAATCAGAATCTCTCTTTACTGAGGGCTACCCACCTGTATTTATGCAGGTCCCCATCTGGTGGACACTCCCCTAGGGGGACCAGATGGAAGACTGTGACACAGGACAGATAAGCAGCAATTCAGGATACACAGACACAATACATCCCCACAATGCATCCTGGTTTCCTCCTCTCTGCCCTGGAGAGGAGTAATTCAATTATCTCTCAGGACAAAGGGACATCACCATTGTACACATGGGGACAACAGGACAGAAATCACTATTCAATTATACAATATCACAACCATTACAGTAAACACAGACATTTAACATATCCCCAGATAGCTCAGGTCTGAGTGCATTTTATTAGGTGAATAGCACTTAGACTACACGAATACAGTAAAATCGACGTGGAGCCAAATTCTTTCACATAGCCTTTTGTTATCCGAATGGGCTCTATGGCATAGCTATCTGGGGTATCACTGTTCAAATAGGGCAAGTACCAAATGACCCGGCTTTCATGTCTTTGCAGGGGAAAATCAAGCGTTTGAACATGGGGCCATAGTCTAAAGGGAGCAGGCGGGCAACCAGGCTTCTCCAATGCAATGTGGCGAGATTGGTCTCGTCACATCTCTCCCCTTTTCCAAACAGACTAACAGGGTATCTGACTTCCTGCCAGTCAGTGCCCTTGTTAGTCCAGCAGCCCACCCACAAAACAGAAACAGCACACAGCCCACCCACAATAAATGGTTACTACACCTGAGCAAGGGAGAAACCTGTCCATGTCCAGGTGCCTCACCACGGCTGTGTGGGGGACTGGTAGACTGCCTTGGTGGGTTGCTGAGTGGGCAGAGACCAGCGGTACTTTGCCCTGGTGCAAGCGGTACCACGGAAGAAGCCTGGTTGGAGCCTGGGTTGTTGGAGGGGGAGACCGACTGTCTTCCCTTTGGCTATCCAGCTCTGCTGCTGGAGGGGGAGACTGACTGTCTCCCCTTTGGCTAAACAGCTCTGTTGCTAGGGGACAGGACCGACTATTCCTCCCCCCTGTGCTGTAAGTGCAGAGACCATGGTCCCATCTGCACTGTTGTGGGGCTTACTGTCTCCCCCTGGTACGTTAAGCTGCCGCTGGGGAGAGGGGGTAACCAGCTCATCTCCCATACATACTTCCAGCCGCTTGGGAGGGCGACCGACTGTCTCCGTTCCCAATACAGTGTCCTGCTGCTGGAGAAAGGAGACTGGGCTCTCTATTTCCTGCTGGACACTCTGCCGCTGGGGTGGGAGGACAAAGCTCTCCTCTCCCAAAAAAACACTCTGCTGCTGAGGGACAGGACTGACTGTCTCTGCCCCCTGTAACTCAGCCTGCCGCTGAGGAATGGAGACTGGGCTCCCAATTCCCAATAAATCACATAGCCGCTAGGGAGAGGGGGTAGCAAGCTCCTCTCCCATACATACTTCCAGCCTCTGGGGAGGGAGACCGACTGTCTCCGCTCCCAATACTGTCTCTGCTGGGGAAAGGAGATTGGGTTCTCTATTCCCTGTAGGACACTCTGCCGCTGGGGGACAGGACCGACTGTCTCTGCCCCCTGTAACTCAACCTGCCGCTGGGGAATGGAGACTGGGCTCCCAATTCCCTGCAGGACCGGTGGAGAGACCTCATTCCCATCTCCACCGGCCCCCTGGGGTTCTTCCCAGTAAACCTCCACAATATCTTCCCAGCTGAAGGGGTCTGTCTCTGGGTCAGTCACTCTGCTCTCCTGCTGAGCTTTCTCACTGGAGTGGAACAGCTGCTGGTAGCTCTGTTGCAACTCCATCTCCCGGGTCACCAGGTGGACCAGGTCCTGCTCAATCTCATGAGTGTCGTCCCAATCATACCTGCTCTCCCTCCATTCAACTAGATCATGGAACCGAGCTTGTGTAGGGCTCCCAAACTCCAGCTCTGAAAAAGTCTCCCATAACAAGCCAGGACCATCAAACTCCTCTTCCTCTGGCTTGTCATGCTCAGCTGTCCTGGGTAGGTACTGTGTCCCATACCTCCCAGGAATGGCATCCGCAGGGCTACTCGCTTCTGCAACCTCTGGTTTTCTGTGGGGAGTCTCTCGTCCCGTAGATACTCCACAATACCCAGTGCCTGGTACCAGATGCCTTTGCGGACTGCATCTCAGTCATCCATGACACCCTCATCGTACTCCACTGCTGTTTCCATTATTTTGCTCTTAGGGTCGCTGTACTGGGACATGCGTTGCCCCCAACTTGTAAATCCCCGAAATGGTGTCATCTGTAGCTGTCCCTCTGGCTGTGGGAACTATCCCGTTGCTTGCCACCAATTGTAACGGCACCCAGGGCATAAAAGGGAGCAAAAGCCGTTTAAGAGATATTCCCTTTCCAGATGCAAAGGCAGCTACTAAAGACACCAATCTACCGAACTGGAAACCATATGAATGCTGCATACAGCCGAATAGGTTAAAAACATATGAAAGGTTCACACTCCTAGCAGTCGAACTGGAACAGCATACAATAAATACCCCCAAGAACGAGACCAAGCTCTGTGTTGAGAATCTCTCTTTTGCTTTCACATAGCCTTTCGTTATCAGAATGGGCTCCATGGCATAGCTATCTGGGGTATCACTGTTTAAATAGGGCAAGTACCAAATGACCCGGCTTTCATGTCTTTGCAGGGGAAAATCAAGCGTTTCAACATGGGGCCATAGTCTAACAGGAGCAGGCAGGCAACCAGGCTTCTCCAATGCAATGTGGTGAGATTGGTCTCGTCACACTTGGCTTCCATTGTCTCTGTAGCTAAACACTGGTTTCAAAGAATTCCTGATAACGGGCAGTTGGTTTACTTTATTGGTCTGTTGGGATCTCCACAAGGGCAGTTCCGAGTCTCCAGGGGTAGAAGTAGAGTCCTGGACTTGTGCAGGAGGATCAGCTGTCTGACTTGGAGTAATCTCAGCAACTGGCATCAGGACTCGAATTTGAGGCTGGAATAACCACTGAAGGGGGTCAAGCATGGAAGGAAACTCTGTTGGAGTCTTACTTTCTGAAGACAATGGCAGCTCTGCTCTTGGCTGCTCTTGAACAGGTTCCTGTAGGCATTTTCTGAGCTTGTTGTGATGTACTCACTGAGTATCTTTATCCTCTCTCTGGATTTTGTGGACCTCCAATGAGGGGATGGCCACTATTGTACATGTCTCACACTCCCAGCAACTATCCAGCTTGCTTACTGGGTGATTGTTTTTTTAGCTAGACCTGGTCTCCAGGCTGTAAGGGCTCAGCATGTGCATGCGTATCAAAGTCCTGTTTTTGTTTTTGCTGGGCCTTCTCTATTTTGGAGTCCACAATTTTTTGGGCGTCCTCTAGGCACTTCTGATGCTCTTTGTCCCACTCAGCTTGGGGAAGGGGTGGTTCAGAGTCCGGCACAGGGACGTCGAGGGCAAGATCTGCAGGTAGACAGCCATGTCTTCTGAACAGGAGGTAGTATGGAGTGTACCCAGTGGAGAAATGAGTTGTATTGTTGTACAGGTACACTAGTTCAGGGAAAAGTAATGGCCATTCGGCCCTCTTGTGAGGCGGCACAGCCTTAAGCATGTTGATCAATGTCTGGTTCATCTTTTCGCAGAGCCCATTCCCCTAAGGGTGGTATGCGGTGGTCCTTAGTTTTTTGAAGTTGTACAAGGCACAAAGTTCATAGAATAACTGAGACTTGAATGCAGATCTCTGATCAGTGAGTATCTTGTCAGGACAACCATACGGTAGAATGAAGCTTTGCCACATGGCAGCAGCTGTAGTTTTTGCAGTTAAGTCCTTTACAGGGACAGCCATGACGAATATAGTGATATAGTGATCTATGATTGTCATAGCATAGGCATACCCGGATCTGCTGGTTCCAGTTTCATGTGGTCATCGGCCGCGATTTCAAGGGGGCTTCTACTCACTATTGGATGAAGGGGGGCTCGCTGAACATGTCTTTTTCATTTAGCCACGGCACAGGTGGAACACTGCCGACACAAAGTTTCAATGTCACTTCTCATGCCAATCCAGTAGAAGCGCCGTCTGATGGTGGCTTCTGTTTTTTGGGTTACAAAGTGACCAGACCTGTTATGGTACATGTCCATCACCATCTTGGCATCTCTTCGAGGCACCACTATCTGGTGGAGGCGCTCATAGCTTCAAACAAGCAAGTGGAGATAATGTATCAAAATATCAATTTATTATAAGATATAAAATATGGGGAAAAGACAGGATGGTATACAGTATACAGAGAAGCGAAGGGCAATAAAACACCATTACATTCACATGTATATCCATACGGCAATAAGCACTAGATGGTTAAACAGGTAAAACGGGGCTGTAGCTCAGGGACAACCGAATCTGCATAACAATAAATAATCACCCCAAATGGGCTGTATGATATTTATGCAGAAGATGATAATAACTGGGTGTCCGTAAGCTATCCCATAACGTCCAGGGGTCATAGGCAACCAAGACTGACAGGTATAATACAGCAAAATATCTCAAGTCAAGTAGGTGAACTAGATCCCAAAGTATAGCAATGGTGGATCAAAAAATATCGGAGGCCCAATGTGGATGTGTAGAAGTCCCATATGTGGGTATCAAGCTATACTAAACACAGGACGTACCTGAAGACATGGTGAGTGCAAGAGGATGCTGGGCCCTAAGCGCAAGACCTCGATGCGCGTTTCACCTCAGCGGCTTCGTCAGGAGGTACTAAATGATAGATAAGCAGGGTATATATAGTCTAGGTAGAGGTGGGAGGGATTTACCTGGGTTGTGAACACCTGCGGTCCACTCCAACGGGCGCGGGAACACCATGATCCACGGAGCCATCTCTCAGCGCGTCTATGTCCACACGCCGCGCATGCACGGCGCATACAGACGTCACAGAGCACGTCCAGATGGTGCCGTGCAGCGCATGCGTGATCCTGCGACCCAATGCAACGCAGGTGACCCGCAAACACCAGAGGATGGATCCGAGAAAGGGAGACAGCGGATTATGCTACAAATCACCTAAACTATATGACAGGTGGCGATCAGGACAAGGGCAAAAGCTATCTGTGCATAAAAACATCCATATTGGGCCTCGGACATACACATATATCGCGATATCCGATCAGGGCAAGGGCAAAAGCTATCTGTACATAAAAATATCCATATTGAGCCTCAGACATACACATATATCGCGATATCCACAAGCAAAATATAAATATGCCTACATGCATAAATAACATACATACATATGTGAATATAGATGGAACCATATATGGTCCTAGATATTTTATGAGGGAGATGTGTAACCTTTGATGCAGACACGGCGTCATGGCCACTGCAATCACCTTTGTGGTGCATTGGTCATGTTACCACTACGAGCACCATTGAGTTGCACTCACTATTTAGTTGGGAGTAATCTTTTTCTATAAGACTATTTTGTATTGTATATGCAGAACTTCACCGATACTCACTTGATGCTTATATGATACGCTTAGCGTAAATTATGAATGTATGATCTATTCAATATTTTGAATATTTTAGATCTATATTGATCACGTAGTCACTACGTATGAACCATTACAGCACCTCCTTTCTATATTTTTCATATGATGCTTCGGTTTTATATTTATCCTTATTACTTTATTACTTTTTTACTGTTTCTGTTTGAGTAATCTCCTCCAATCTTGGTATTTTCACTACGGCCGATCGTGCACCATATTGCCGTGCCACTATGTGGATGGATAATATGGTTCCATCTATATTCACATATGTATGTATGTTATTTATGCATGTAGACATATCTATATTTTGCTTGTGGATATCGCAATATACAGTACAGACCAAAAGTTTGGACACACCTTCTCATTCAAAGAGTTTTCTTTATTTTCATGACTATGAAAATTGTAGATTCACACTGAAGGCATCAAAACTATGAATTAACACACGTGGAATTATATATATAACAAAAAAGTGTAAAACAACAGAAAATATGTCATATTCTAGGTTCTTCAAAGTAGCCACCTTTTGCTTTGATTACTGCTTTGCACACTCTTGGCATTCTCTTGATGAGCTTCAAGAGGTAGTCACCTGAAATGGTTTTCACTTCACAGGTGTGCCCTGTCAGGTTTAATAAGTGGGATTTCTTGCCTTATAAATGGGGTTGGTACCATCAGTTGCGTTGTGGAGAAGTCAGGTGGATACACAGCTGATAGTCCTACTGAATAGACTGTTAGAATTTGTATTATGGCAAGAAAAAATCAGCTAAGTAAAGAAAAAGGAGTGGCCATCATTACTTTAAGAAATGAAGGTCCGTCAGTCTGAAAAATTGGGAAAGTGTCCCCAAGTGCAGTCACAAAAACCATCAAGTGCTACAAAGAAACTGGCTCACATGAGGACCGCCCCAGGAAAGAAAGACCAAGAGTCACCTCTGCTGCGGAGGATAAATTCATCCGAGTCACCAGCCTCAGAAATCGCAGG
Source organism: Bufo gargarizans (assembly GCF_014858855.1). Lineage (NCBI taxonomy): Eukaryota > Metazoa > Chordata > Amphibia > Anura > Bufonidae > Bufo > Bufo gargarizans. The sequence continues at coordinate 437,982,145 of NC_058083.1, read as the reverse complement.
TTAACAGCAGCTCAGATTAGAGACCAGGTCAATGCCACACAGAGTTCTAGCAGCAGACACATCTCTAGAACAACTGTTAAGAGGAGACTGTGTGAATCAGGCCTTCATGGTAGAATATCTGCTAGGAAACCACTGCTAAGGACAGGCAACAAGCAGAAGAGACTTGTTTGGGCTAAAGAACACAAGGAATGGACATTAAACCAGTGGAAATCTGTGCTTTGGTCTGATGAGTCCAAATTTGAGATCTTTGGTTCTAACCACCATGTCTTTGTGCGATGCAGAAAAGGTGAACGGATGGACTCTACATGCCTGGTTCCCACCGTGAAGCATGGAGAAGGAAGTGTGATGGTGTGGGGGTGCTTTGCTGGTGACACTGTTGTGATTTATTCAAAATGAAGGCATACTGAACCAGCATGGCTACCACAGCATCTTTCAGCGGCATTCTATTCCATCCGGTTTGCGTTTAGTTGGACCATCATTTATTTTTCAACAGGACAATGACCCCAAACACACCTCCAGGCTGTGTAAGGGATATTTGACCATGAAGGAGAGTGATGGGGTGCTGCGCCTGATGACCTGGCCTCCACAGTCACCGGACCTGAACCCAATCAAGATGGTTTGGGGTGAGCTGGACCGCAGAGTGAAGGCAAAAGGGCCAACAAGTGCTAAGCATCTCTGGGAACTCCTTCAAGATTGTTGGAAGACCATTTCAGGTGACTACCTCTTGTAGCTCATCAAGAGAATCCCAAGGATGTGCAAAGCAGTAATCAAAGCAAAAAGTGGCTACTTTGATGAACCTAGAATATGACATATCTTCAGTTGTTTCACACTTTTTTGTTATGTATATAATTCCACATGTGTTAATTCATAGTTTTGATGCCTTCAGTGTGAATCTACAATTTTCATAGTCATGAAAATAAAGAAAACTCTTTGAATGAGAAGGTGTGTCCAAACTTTTGGTCTGTACTGTATGTGTATGTCCGAGGATATGGATATTTTTATGTACAGATAGCTTTTGCCCTTGCCCTGATCGGATATTGCGATATATGTGTATGTCCGAGGCCCAATATGGATGTTTTTATGTACAGATAGCTTTTGCCCTTGTCCTGATCGGCACCTGAGAGATGGCGCAGTGGATCATGGTGTTCCCGCGCCCGTCGTAGTGGACCGCAGGTGTTCACAACCCAGGTAAATCCCTCCCACCCCTACCTAGACTATATATACCCTGCTTATCTATCATTTAGTACCTCCTGACGAAGCCGCTGAGGTGAAACGCGCATCGAGGTCTTGCGCTTAGGGCCCAGCATCCTCTTGCACTCACCATGTCTTCAGGTACGTCCTGTGTTTAGTATAGCTTGATACCCACATATGGTACTTCTACACATCCATATTGGGCCTCCGATATTTTTTGATCCACCATTGCTATACTTTGGGATCTAGTTCACCTACTTGACTTGAGATATTTTGCTGTATTATACCTGTCAGTCTTGGTTGCCTATGACCCCTGGACGTTATGGGATAGCTTACGGACACCCAGTTATTATCATCTTCTGCATAAATATCATACAGCCCATTTGGGGTGATTATTTATTGTTATGCAGATTCGGTTGTCCCTGAGCTACAGCCCCGTTTTACCTGTTTAACCATCTAGTGCTTATTGCCGTATGGATATACATGTGAATGTAATGGTGTTTTATTGCCCTTCGCTTCTCTGTATACTGTATACCATCCTGTCTTTTCCCCATATTTTATATCTTATAATAAATTGATATTTTGATACATTATCTCCACTTGCTTGTTTGATACTATATTGGATGTTGTACAGGTGGATTTTTTTCTGTCCAGTCTGACAGAGAGGTTTTTTGTAGGTTAATGAGGCGCTCATAGCTGACTGGATCAAGCGTTGTCCTGAGGAGCAGGTCTCTTTGTAGGACTCTCCGCTGCCGGATTCTGTCCGGTATGCGCCCACTGTAAAAATAATCCAACAGTTCTCCGATGGCTCTGCTCTCTGCTTGTAGTTTAATCCAGAGCTCTTTCTCAACTGGAGGTGAGGGGTCACAGGTCTGCAGAAAACAAGTGACTTTGGAGGTCAGATGCCTAGTGTGTAGGGCCTCCTGCTGGGCAAATCGGGAGTAGAATATTGGCATTTCCGCATCTTCCCACTGATCATTGGTAGAAATTGGTTCTTTCTAGGCAGGTAGCCTAGACAAAGCGTTGTCATTAGATTTGCCAGTCCGGTACTTAATGGTGAAGTTAAAGTTTGCCAGTCTAGAGGCCCATCTTTGTTCCAGAGCTCCCAGAAGTTCAGTGTTCAAGTGAGCCAGCGGATTATTATCGGTGTAGACCGAGAAAGGTGCGGCAGCTAGATAATCCTTGAACTTTTCAGTTACAGCCTAGACCAAGGCTAGAAACTCCAGTTTTAACGAGCTGTAGTTATGGTCATTCCACTTTGGCTCTTGTAGAGATTTGCTGGCATATGCGATGACTCTTTCAGTTCCAGATTGTGTCTGGGATAGTACGGCTCCTAAACCTTTCCTACTTGCATCAGTATAGAGGCAAAATGGTAGGCTGTAGTAAGGGTAACCCAGGACTGGTGGTTCTGTAAGCAGCCTCCCTCTCTCTTCATTCCACTCTACCGGTATTTTAGCATTCTGACAGCCTTTGGGGTGACCTTTCATAAGCTCCTGGATAGGCTCCGCAATCTGAGCAAAGTGGGGGATAAACCTCCGATAGTAACTTGCAAATCCAAGGAAGCTCTTGACCTCTTTGACTGTCTTGGGGGCCGGCCAGCTTTGTACTGCAGCTATCTTGTCGAGGTCCGGTATCATGCCCTCCGCACTGACAACGTGTCCCAGATATTTCACCTGGGGCTTTAGTAAGTGGTACTTTGAAGGTTTCACTCTCAGTCCATGTTCGGCCAAAGTCTGGAACACTTCCGTCAAGTGCTGTAAATGCTCCTCATAGGCATTAGATTAGACGATCACATCATCCAGGTACAGCAATACGGTCTCAAAGTTTTTGCCCCCAGACATCTTTCCATGAGTCTCTGAAATGTCCCAGGGGTGCTGCACAACCCAAATGGCATGTAGTTGAACTCGAACAGATCCATTAGGGTGGCAAAAGCTGTTTTTTCCTTATCTTCTGGTGCCATGGGGACTTGCCAATGGTCACTGGTTAGATCCAGGGTTGAAAAGTAAGCAGTGGATCCCAGAGCTGCCAGGGACTCCTCAATTCGTGGCAGGGGGTACACATCCTTATGCGTAATGTTGTTGATCTTACGGTAATCCACACAGAAATGGATGGTTCCATCCTTTTTTACCAGGACCAGGGGAGCACCCCAGGAGCTGTGGCTATATGACGTTAGCTGTCTTCATATCCTGAACCATCTTCTTCACCTGCTGGTACATGGCAGGAGGTACTGGTCTGTATCTCTCTTTGATTTGAGGATGAGTGCCAGTTGGAATGGTGTGCTGTATTAAGAGAGTCTGACCATAGTCCAGATAATGTTTGCTGAAGACTTGATGGTGTTGTTTAACTAAGTCCAGCACACCTTCGATCTGTTCAGCAGAGGTGGTGGTATCCCCAATATGTAGTTCGACCCACCAGGGCTGTTCCAGTGGGTCTTTGGCTTTCTCCACTGTTTGGAGTGATTGTTGGGCCGCAGCAGTAGGGGAATCCAGGATATCCTGCTGACGGATGTGATATAGGCAGGCCACTAGGTAGTGCTTTTTTAATTTCACAGCTTCATCACCTAGATTGACTAAGCGTATGGGTGCCTTTCCTCGAGACATGATGACCACACTCCTAGCGGCTAGGACAAGGGGGTGATCCTGAAGATGTATTGGTTCTACAAGGGCCTGATAATCCTGACCTTGGATACCAATGCAAGCCTTGCACCATATCAGAGTCTCTGCTCCAGGCTGGAGTTTGATAGGTTGAGCATGATGCAGGTGGCTGCTGCTGGTGGATCACTGCGGTCCAACTGGGTGCTATCTTTGCTGTCAGTCATGGCCCTTGATACCCAGTACCAGACTAGAGGGGTCAGTATTGGCTACAATGCAATTTAGATGCAGGTTGCTATAGGCGACTGTGGCAGAATTAGTGCGTGGCTCCTTTAACCCCTTAAGGACACAGGGCGTACAGGTACGCCCTTGTGCCCTGGTACTTAAGGACACAGGGCGTACATGTACGCCCTGTGTATTTTCAATCACCGCCGCACAGCCGGCGGCGATCGGAACCCCGTGCCTGCTCAAATCATTGAGCAGGCACTTGGGGCAAATGCACCAGGGGGTCCGGTGACCCCCCCATGTATGCGATCGCAGAAAACCGCAGGTCAATTCAGACCTGCGGTTTTCTGCGTTTCCGGGTTATTCGGGTCTCTGAAGACCCGATAACCCGGAACAGGATGGTGATGGTGGTGTGATTTTACTCCACCAATCACCATCCAGCGATCCTGAATGGTGATGGTGACATCACCACTCAGGATCGCTTTCTGATTGGTCTGTGGGCGGTCCGGCGGCAGATTCAAAAGAGGCAGGCGCCCCTCTCCTCCTCCTTTTGTGTTCCGGAGCCGGAGGAGAGAGGAGCTGCCTGCACGTGTCTGCTGCCACCGCTGCACCGCTGCCTGCACCCGATCTGTGCCCCCAGGACCCGATCTCTGCCCCCAGCACCCCATCAGGTACATAGGGACAGCTAGGGAAAGTTTGGTTTAGGCAGGGAAAAAAAAGGGAAAGGTAGTTTTTTTGAACTTTTATTGCATCACCCCAGTTAGGGTGTCTGGGGTCCACAGCACAGCTGTGTGACCCTAGACCCCCCAGGGGTGCTGCCACTTGCCCCCCTCCCCCTGCCACTTGCCCCCCCCCCCACCTTTTTTGGGGTGCTTTTTTTTTTTTGCGTACGCTGACTGTGGCCGGCACTTAGCGTCCGGCCACTGTTAGCGCATCGCACACCCCACCGCTGATCAACTTCGGACGGTTGATCAGCAGTTTTGAAAAAAAATTTCCCACATTTTTTGCCCTTTTTTTAGTTAGTTTATTTATTTTTTCTGTTAGTTTTAGGGTGAGTTCGTGAACACCCGTGTCCCCTCACACACGCACACCAAATAAAGAGTTACACACACGCACATATACACGCAGACACACACTTCCCTATGGCCCGCCGGACGTTCTCGGCCGAGGAGGCATACGCCCAGCTTGCCTCCGAGTCCGAGAGTCCCAGTGAGGATGAGGATGACCCCACATTCCTGTTGTCATCCGCATCCTCCTCATTATCTAGTGATGATGATGAGCCCCCAAGGCGGCGGAGACGCCGCCAGGCGGAGCAAGGGGACCGCCATGTTAGGGACCCTGTGGCCCACACTAGTACGAGCAGCTCTGGGGCTCGTACTGGTTTCCCGGCCCACCAGTTAAATCCACCGGAGCACCCTGCCGGTGAACTTGTCTGGTGTAGCCCAGAGCGATACGAGCCCGTGATTCCTGATTTCGTAGGCCAATCAGGAATCCAGATTTCCACAGTGGGCTACACTGAATATGACTTTTTTTGTCATTTTTTCAGTGACCCACTGGTAAATCTGATGGTGGAGCAGACGAATCTGTACGCCCAACAGTTCGTCGCTCAACACCCGGGCTCCTTTTTGGCCAGGCCCGGTGGCTGGACGCCGGTCAGTGCAGCCGAAATGAGGACATTTTGGGGCCTCGTGCTGCATATGGGCCTGGTCAAGAAACCCAGTGCCAGGCTGTACTGGAGTGGGGACGTCCTATATCAGACCCCACTTTACAGTACGGTTATGACACGCTCCCGGTTTGAGGCCATCCGGAAATGTTTGCATTATTCCGATAATGCAGCATGTCCACCCCGAGGTGATCCTGCCCATGACCGTCTGTACAAGATACTGCCGGTCATCGATCACTTTGGGGCCAAATTCATGGAGGCCTATGTACCTATCATTGCGTTCAAGGGGAGACTCATTTTCCGCCAGTATGTGCCTTCCAAGCGGGCGAGGTATGGCGTGAAGCTATACAAAATTTGTGAGAGTACCTCAGGGTACACTTACAAATTTTGTGTATACGAGGGGCGAGACTCCCGGATTCAACCCCCAGAATGTCCCCCCACTCTGGGTGTTACCGGGAAACTTGTGTGGGACCTTATGCACCCACTGCTGGATAAGGGTTACCACTTGTACGTGGATAACTTTTATACCAGTATCCCCTTGTTCCAGTCCCTTGCCGCCAGATCCACGTCCGCTTGTGGGACCGTGCGGAAAAATCAACGCGGCCTCCCTGCCCACCCCCTCCAGGTACCTATCCCCAGGGGTGAGACCCGTGCCCTTACCACTGGAAACCTGTTGCTGGTCAGGTATAAGGACAAGAGGGATGTCCTTATGCTGTCCACAATTCATGGTAACGGCATCACCCCTGTCCCTGTGCGAGGTACCGCGGCACCGGTCCTCAAGCCCGATTGTATCGTCGCCTACAATCGGGCATGGTACAAAAAAGTTGCAGTCTACTTGGTACAGGTTGCCATGTACAACTCTTTTGTACTATCCCGAAGCGCTGGCAGCACAGGGACATTCCTCCAGTTCTATGAGGCAGTCCTCAAGGCCCTGATCTTTTCGGACCGGGAAAGAGCAGGCCGAAGTACCTCGGGAACTGTAGGCGCCCGGATCGTCCCTGGCCAACACTTTCCAGGTGTGGTCCCCCATACGGAAAGAAGGGACGAACCCAAAAAAAGTGCAGAGTGTGTCGCAGGAGGGGGATACGGAAGGACACGACTACTCAGTGCGACACATGCCCCGATCATCCGGGCCTCTGCATTGACGGTTGCTTCAGGGAGTATCACACTTCTATGGAGTACTAAATTTATATCCCAATTTAGCACTGACATCGGATAAAAAAAATAAATGGTTCTCAGACTTGAGACACCCAAAAAAACTCAAATAATTTATTAAAAGTAGACATAGGTATTGCCGCGTCGGTAATAATCTCCTCTATAAAAATGCCCCATGACCTAACCCCCCAGATTAACACGGTCCAAAAAAAAAAAAAAAAAGGTGCAAAAAACCTTTTTTTTTGTCACCTTACATAATAAAAAGTTTAATAGCAAGTGATCAAAAAGTCATATAGCCCCCAAATTAGTGCCAATAAAACCGTCATCTCATCCCGCAAAAAATGAGCCCCCACATAAGATAATCGGATTAAAAAAAAAATAGAAAATGACTCTTAGACTTTAGAGATACAAAAAATTTTTTAGGGTATCAAAAAGGATAATATAGTCTAAAACCTAAATAATTGTAAAAAAAAGTAGACTTATTAGGTATCGCCGCGTCCGTAAGAATCTCCTCTATAAAAATACCCCATGACCCAACCCCCCAGATTAACACAGTAAAAAAAAAAAAAAAAAATAGGTGCAAAAAAATATTTTTTTTGTCACCTTACATAACAAAAAGTTTAATAGCAAGCAATCAAAAAGTCATATAGCCCCCAAAATAGTGCCAATAAAGCCATCTGCTCATCCCACAAAAAATGAGCCCCCACATAAGATAATTGGCTAAAAGAAAATAAAAAAATGACACTTAGACTTTAGAGATACACCAAAAAAAATGTTGTATCAAAAAAGATAATATAGTCAAAAACCTAAATAATTGTAAAAAAAAGTAGACTTATTAGGTATTGCCGCGTCCGTAAGAATCTCCTCTATAACAATATCCCATGACCTAACTACCCAGATTAACACGGTTAAAAAAAAAAAAAAAAAATGGTGCCAAAACCGCTATTTTTGGCACTTTTCCATTTCAGTCCGTTTTTTCCGGTAACAAAACAAGGGTTAACAACCAAACAAAAGTTAAAATTTATTACCCTGATACTGCAGTTTACAGAAACGCAACATTTGTGGTCGTAAACTGCTGTATCCGTAAAAGGGAGGCCGCAAAAGGAAAGGACCGACATGGTTTCTGGAAGGCCGATTTTGATGGCCTTTTTTATTGACACCATATCCCTTTTGAAGCCCCCCTGATGCCCCCTAGAGTAAAAACTCCCTAAAATTGACCCCATCTAAGAAACTACACCCCTCAAGGTATTCAAAACTGATTAACCCTTTAGGTGTTCCTCAACAGTTAATGGCAAATGGAGATGAAATATCAGAATTTAAATTTTTGGTAACCTTGCCTCACAAAAATGTAATATAGAGCAACCAAAAATTATATTTACCCTAAAAATACTCCCCCAAAAAATGCCACCTTATCCCGTAGTTTCCAAAATGGGGTCACTTTTAGGGAGTTTCGACTCCAGGGGTGCATCAGGGGGGTTGAAACAGGACACGGTGTAAATAAACCGGTCCATAAAAATCAGCCCTCCAAAAACCAAACGGCGCACCTTTCACTCTACGCCCCGCTGTGTGGCCGTACAGTAGTGTACGGCCACATATTGGGTGTTTCTGTAAACGGCAGAGTCAGGGTAATAAAGATACAGTCTTGTTTGGCTGTTAACCCTTGCTTTGTTAGTAGAAAACATGGGCTAAAATGGAAAATAAGGCAAAAAAATGAAATTTTCCAATTTCATCCCCATTTGCCAATAACTCTTGTGCAACACCTAAAGGGTTAACGACGTATGTAAAATCAGTTTTGAATACCTTGAGGGGTGTAGTTTCTTAGATGGGGTCACTTTTAGGGAGTTTCGACTCCAGGGGTGCATCAGGGGGGTTGAAACAGGACACGGTGTAAATAAACCGGTCCATAAAAATCAGCCCTCCAAAAACCAAACGGCGCACCTTTCACTCTATGCCCCGCTGTGTGGCCGTACAGTAGTGTACGGCCACATATTGGGTGTTTCTGTAAACTGCAGAGTCAGGGTAATAAAGATACAGTCTTGTTTGGCTGTTAACCCTTGCTTTGTTAGTGGAAAACATGGGTTAAAATGGAAAATAAGGCAAAAAAATGAAATTTTCTAATTTCATCCCCATTTGCCAATAACTCTTGTGCAACACCTAAAGGGTTAACGACGTATGTAAAACCAGTTTTAAATACCTTGAGGGGTGTAGTTTCTTAGATGGGGTCACTTTTAGGGAGTTTATACTCCAGGGGTGCATCAGGGGGCTTCAAATGGGACATGGTGTAAATAAACCGGTCCATAAAAATCAGCCTTCCAAAAACCATACGGCGCACCTTTCACTCTACGCCCCGATGTGTGGCCGTACAGTAGTTTGCGGCCACATATTGGGTGTTTCTGTAAACGGCAGAGTCAGGGCAATAAAGATACAGTCTTGTTTGGCTGTTAACCCTTGATTTGTTAGTGGAAAACATGGGTTAAAATAGAAAATAAGGCAAAAAAAGAAATTTTCTAATTTCATCCCCATTTGCCAATAACTTTTGTGCAACACCTAAAGGGTTAACGACGTATGTAAAACCAGTTTTGAATACCTTGAGGGGTGTAGTTTCTTAGATGGGGTCACTTTTAGGGAGTTTTTACTCCAGGGGTGCATCAGGGGGCTTCAAATGGGACATGGTGTAAATAAACCAGTCCATAAAAATCAACCTTCCAAAAACCATACGGCGCACCTTTCACTCTACGCCCCGCTGTGTGGCCGTACAGTAGTTTACGGCCACATATTGGGTGTTTCTGTAAACGGCAGAGTCAGGGCAATAAAGATACAGTCTTGTTTGGCTGTTAACCCTTGATTTGTTAGTGGAAAACATGGGTTAAAATGGAAAATAAGGCAAAAAAAGAAATTTTCTAATTTCATCCCCATTTGCCAATAACTCTTGTGCAACACCTAAAGGGTTAACGACGTATGTAAAACCAGTTTTGAATACCTTGAGGGGTGTAGTTTCTTAGATGGGGTCACTTTTAGGGAGTTTTTACTCCAGGGGTGCATCAGGGGGCTTCAAATGGGACATGGTGTAAATAAACCAGTCCATAAAAATCAACCTTCCAAAAACCATACGGCGCACCTTTCACTCTACGCCCCGCTGTGTGGCCGTACAGTAGTTTACGGCCACATATTGGGTGTTTCTGTAAACGGCAGAGTCAGGGCAATAAAGATACAGTCTTGTTTGGCTGTTAACCCTTGATTTGTTAGTGGAAAACATGGGTTAAAATGGAAAATAAGGCAAAAAAAGAAATTTTCTAATTTCATCCCCATTTGCCAATAACTCTTGTGCAACACCTAAAGGGTTAACGACGTATGTAAAACCAGTTTTGAATACCTTGAGGGGTGTAGTTTCTTAGATGGGGTCACTTTTAGGGAGTTTCTACTCCAGGGGTGCATCAGGGGGCTTCAAATGGGACATGGTGTAAATAAACCAGTCCATAAAAATCAACCTTCCAAAAACCATACTGCGCACCTTTCACTCTACGCCCCGCTGTGTGGCCGTACAGTAGTTTACGGCCACATATTGGGTGTTTCTGTAAACTGCAGAGTCAGGGCAATAAAGATAGAGTCTTGTTTGGCTGTTAACCCTTGCTTTGTTAGTGGAAAAAATGGGTAAAAATGAAATATTAGACAGAAAAATGAAATTCTCAAATTTCATCCCCATTTGCCAATAACTCTTGTGCAACACCTAAAGGGTTAACAACATATGTAAAATCAGTTTTGAATACCTTGAGGGGTGTAGTTTCTTAGATGGGGTCATTTTTGGGTGGTTTCTTTTATGTAAGCCTCGCAAAGCGACTTCAGACCTGAACTGGTCCCTAAAAATTGAGTTTTTGTAAATTTCTGAAAAATTTCAAGATTTGCTTCTAAACTTCTAAGCCTTATAACATCCCCAAAAAATAAAATATCATTCCCAAAATAATTCACACATGAAGTAGACATATGGGGAATGTAAAGTCATCACAATTTTTGGGGGTATTACTATGTATTACAGAAGTAGAGAAACTGAAACTTTGAAATTTGCTAATTTTTCAAAATTTTTGTTAAATTAGGTATTTTTTGGTGCAAAAAAAATTATTTTTTTGACTTAATTTTACTAGTGTCATGAAGTACAATATGTGACGAAAAAACAATGTCAGAACGGCCTGGATAAGTCAAAGCGTTTTAAAGTTATCAGCACTTAAAGTGACACTGGTCAGATTTGCAAAAAATGGCCTGGTCCTAAGGTGTAAAAAGGCTGTGTCCTTAAGGGGTTAAGAGTCGCTGCAACTTCTCAATTTCGGGGAGTATGGTGTTTTGGCAGACAGATTATAACCCCTAACAGTCTTTAGCAAGGTTATTTGCACAGCAGTACTCACTCAGATCCACGGATGGTGTTCTTTTCCAGAATCCAGGGCAGAAAAAGCTGTGTTTTCCCTTATCCAAGATGGCCACTGCTTTACTTCCTGTATGGGCAAATAAAGCGATTTCTCTGTCCTCCTGGGAACTTGTCTTCAGCACTTTAGTTCCTGCTGCTGTATGAATGATTTCTCTGTGGATGCGGGCTGTTTGGTTCCCTCCCCTCTGCTGGGTGGATATATCTAAGATGGCCGATTAACTCTTCAGCAAAAAGAACATGCAATAAAAGTCTTTTTTTCTGGTGGTTTGGTGATTACTGTAGCTTGTGGTATATAAGCAAAAAGGTAAATCCTGTTCGCTGACCCCACTTTTTAATGCAGTGGCCAGGTACGGGTGGCTAAAATAACCTGAATTTTTTGTGACGCCAATTGCAGTGTGCACAGGGTATTATCCCAGGGCCCTTCCAAGGTGTTATAACACACACATCCCAGAGTAGGAATGCCAGAGTGATGTAATGGCCTATAATGTCTCTGTAGGATAGTGATAATTGTGTCACGGTGTCTCCTACCTGGGTACGGCCGGACTACTGGCTTTCTGGCTCACTTACAATAAATTTGAGTGTAGTAGGAGTAATAGAGGAATTTTGCAGAAGAAATTATGTCCAGACCTTTAGATGAAGTTCAAACATTGCTTCACTTGAAAAAACTTGCATCCAAACGGTATATAGCTTAGGTCTCTTGGTTCCCAGCAGGTTTTGGCAATCATTAGCCGGAATGAGTACTTCTGCTTTAAATGTGGAGTATGCAATATAAAACGTCTGCTTGGTAGCTCTGTAATTGAGGCAGGATTAGCTTCTGCACTTATCTGGTACCTTCTGCTGTATGGGGACAGACTAGCTGAGGAGGAATTGGCTTCTCCTAGGACTCTGGACTTATCTCACAGATGGATTCTCAGGGGATGCTTTCTTCCTGGAACTCTGGAGTTTGTCTGTAGTTTCTGCCTTCTTCATCCAGCTGAGCTGAAGGAGCTCAAGCTGGGTATATGGCCAAGTCTCAGCCGAGACTAGGTCATTGCTGTCTTCCCTATGCAGGGGTTAAACTATAACTAGATCTAAATGGTTCTTTCCCTCCCTTGCTGCAGGAAGAGGGACTAGCCCACTCTCCACAGAGGGGGGCTAAGCTGTAATAAACCATTCCAGCTTAGATGCACTAAACACTAAGCTGTACTTGCCAATGAGTTGCTGCCACCTACTGGTAACCAGGCAAATTACAATTACTTTTAACATGGTTTCGTATGCACATTTGTGGAGGACATAATGTAAATTATATCTGATGAAAGTATAAAGGCTCTTAGGAGATAGTAGCAGGGAAGACGTGTAGTAACACAACTCTGGGTGTTACAATTCCAGTTCATATCAGTCACCATATGAACTTGGCAACAACAGTACAGGTTATTTATGCAGTTTCTTAACCTGCTCAGGACCGCCATACGCAGGATTGCGTCCTGCCTGCGGCCCTGCTCTTCTGGGTGGACGCATATACGCGTCCTCCCGCGAGAGCCGAGATTTCCTGTGAACGCGCACACACAGGCGCGCGCGCTCACAGGAACGGAGGGTAAGCGAGTGGATCTCCAGCCTGCCAGCGGCGATCGCTCGCTGGCAGGTTGGAGATGTGATTTTTTTTAACCCCTAACAGGTATATTAGACGCTGTTTTGATAACAGCGTCTAATATACCTGCTACCTGGTCCTCTGGTGGTCCCTTTTGTTTGGATCGACCACCAGAGGACTCAGGCAGCTCACTAAAGTAGCACCAAACACCACTACACTACACCCCCCCCCCCTGTCACTTATTAACCCTTTATGAACCACTGATCACCCCATATAGACTCCCTGATCACCCCCTGTCATTGATCACCCCCCTGTCATTGATCACCCCCCTGTAAGGCTCCATTCAGACGTCCGTATGATTTTTACGGATCCACGGATACATGGATCGGATCCGCAAAACGCATACGGACGTCTGAATGGAGCCTTACAGGGGGGTGATCAATGACAAGGGTGTGATCACCCATATAGACTTCCTGATCACTTCCCTGTCATTGATCACCCCCTGTCATTGATCACCCCCCTGTAAGGCTCCATTCAGACGTCCGTATGATTTTTACGGATCCATGGATACATGGATCGGATCCGCAAAACACATGCGGACGTCTGAATGGAGCCTTACAGGGGGGTGATCAATGACAGAGGGGTGATCACCCATATACACTCCCTGATCACCCCCTGTCATTGATCACCCCCCTGTAAGGCTCCATTCAGACATCCGCATGATTTTTATGGATACATGGATACATGGATCGGATCCGCAAGACACATGCGGATGTCTGAATGGAGCCTTACAGGGGGGTGATCAATGACAGAGGGGTGATCACCCATATACACTCCCTGATCATCCCCTGTCATTGATCACCCCACTGTAAGGCTCCATTCAGACGTCCGCATGATTTTTACGGATCCATGGATACATGGATCGGATCCGCAAAACACATGCGGACGTCTGAATGGAGCCTTACAGGGGGGTGATCAATGACAGAGGGGTGATCACCCATATACACTCCCTGATCACCCCCTGTCATTGAGCACCCCCCTGTCATTGATCACCCCCCCTGTAAGGCTCCCTTCAGACGTCCGCATGTGTTTTGCGGATCTGATCCAAGTATCCATGGATCCGTAAAAATCATGCGGACGTCTGAATGGAGCCTTACAGGGGGGTGATCAATGACAGGGGGGTGATCACCCATATACACTCCCTGATCACCCCCTGTCATTGATCACCCCCCTGTAAGGCTCCATTCAGACGTCCGCATGTGTTTTGCGGATCCGATCCATGTATCCATGGATCCGTAAAAATCATACGGACGTCTGAATGGAGCCTTACAGTGGGGTGATCAATGACAGGGGGGTGATCACCCATATACACTCCCTGATCACCCCCTGTCATTGATCACCCCCCTGTAAGGCTCCATTCAGACGTCCGCATGTGTTTTGCGGATCCGATCCGTGGATCCGTAAAAATCATACGGACGTCTGAATGGAGCCTAACCAGGGGGGTGATCAATGACAGGGGGGTGATCAGGGAGTCTATATGGGTGATCACCCCCCTGTCATTGATCACCCCCCTGTCATTGATCACCCCCCCTGTAAGGCTCCATTCAGACTTTTTTTGGCCCAAGTTAGCGGAAATATATATATTTTTTTTGTTTGTTTTTTCTTACTAAGTCTCATATTCCACTAACTTGTGTCAAAAAATAAAATCTCACATGAACTCACCATACCCCTCACGGAATCCAAATGGGTAAAATTTTTTAGACATTTATATTCCAGACTTCTTCTCACGCTTTAGGGCCCCTAAAAAGCCAGGGCAGTATGAATACCCCACATGTGACCCCATTTCGGAAAGAAGACACCCAAAGGTATTCTGTGAGGGGCATATTGAGTCCATGAAAGATTTACATTTTTGCCCCAAGTTAGCGGAAAGGGAGACTTTGTGAGAAAAAAAAAAAAAAAAAATCAATTTCCGCTCTTATGCAAAAAAAAAAAAATTCTATGAACTCGCCAGGCCCCTCATTGAATACCTTGGGGTGTCTTCTTTCCAAAGTGGGGTCACATGTGGGGTATTTATACTGCCCTGGCTTTTTAGGGGCCCTAAAGCGTGAGAAGAAGTCTGGGATCCAAATGTCAAAAAATGCCCTCCTAAAAGGAATTTGGGCACCTTTGCGCATCTAGGCTGCAAAAAAGTGTCACACATGTGGTATCGCCGTACTCAGGAGAAGTTGGGGAATGTGTTTTGGGGTGTCATTTTACATATACCCATGCTGGGTGAGAGAAATATCTTGGTCAAATGCCAACTTTGTATAAAAAAATTGGAAAAGTTGTCTTTTGCCAAGATATTTCTCTCACCCAGCATGGGTATATGTAAAATGACACCCCAAAACACATTCCCCAACTTCTCCTGAGTACGGCGATACTAGATGTGTGACACTTTTTTGCAGCCAAGGTGGGCAAAGGGGCACATATTCCAAAGTGCACCTTTTGGATTTCGCAGGCCATTTTTTACACATTTTTATTGCAAGGTACTTCTCACACATTTGGGCCCCTAAATTGCCAGGGCAGTATAACTACGCCACAAGTGACCCCCATTTTGGAAAGAAGACACCCCAAGGTATTCCGTGAGGGGCATGGCGAGTTCCTAGAATTTTTTTGTTTTTTGTCGCAAGTTAGTGGAATATGAGACTTTGTAAGAAAAAATAAAAATAAAATAAAAATGATCATTTTCCGCTAACTTGTGATAAAAAATAAAAAGTTCTATGAACTCACTATGCCCATCAGCGAATACCTTAGGGCATGGATGTCAAACTCATGGCCCTCCAGATGTTGCAAAACTACAACTCCCATCATTCCCTGATAGCTGTAGTATGCCCAGGCATGATGGGAGTTGTAGTTTTGCAACAGCTGGAGGGCCACGAGTTTGACATCCCTGCCTTAGGGTGTCTACTTTCCGAAATGGGGTCATTTGTGGGGTTTTCTACTGTCTGGGCATTGTAGAACCTCAGGAAACATGACAGGTGCTCAGAAAGTCAGAGCTGCTTCAAAAAGCGGAAATTCACATTTTTGTACCATAGTTTGTAAACGCTATAACTTTTACCCAAACCATTTTTTTTTTTTGCCCAAACAATTTTTTTTTATCAAAGACATGTAAAACAATAAATTTAGCGAAAAATTTATATATGGATGTCGTTTTTTTGCAAAATTTTACAGCTGAAAGTGAAAAATGTCATTTTTTTGCAAAAAAATCGTTACATTTCGATTAATAACAAAAAAAGTAAAAATGTCAGCAGCAATGAAATACCACCAAATGAAAGCTCTATTAGTGAGAAGAAAAGGAGGTAAAATTCATTTGGGTGGTAAGTTGCATGACCGAGCAATAAACGGTGAAAGTAGTGTAGTGCAGAAGTGCAAAAAGTGGCTTGGTCATTAAGGGTTTTTTAGCTAGCGGGGTTGAAGTAGTTAAGTCAAAATCAGGGTGGCAACATAAAAGGAGAGAACATATTAGGCTAGGGCTACACGGTAACACATAATGCATTTCACTGGTGTCTCAGTGTGATATCTGTAAGTGTGATGTGACTCCCTGAAATATCCTCCGATATACCATAATATATCCTCTATCATATATAACAGCCTGGACATGCTGGGAGTTGTACTCCTCTCCTCTTGTACCCCCTCCCTGTAATGTCCTCTGATATCACATTATATCAGCCTCAGCATGCTGGGAGCTGTAGTTCTCTCCTCTTATACCACTCCATTTCTCTGATATCCCATAATAACAGCCTGGACATGCTGGGAGGAGTAGCCCTCTCCTCTTATACCTCCTCCCTGTAATGTGCTCTCCTATCTCAATATATTAAGATCGTTATGATGGGAGTTGTAGTACTTTCATTATAGACCTCCTTCCTGAAACATCCTCTGATATCCCATAATAACGACCCGGACATGCTGAGAGTTGTAGTCCTCTCCTCTTATACCTCCCTGTAATCTCTCTTGACGCTGGTATATAGATTATGCTTTCCATTCTGTGTGTTGTATCATTACCCACTATCCTGGGTTTTCAGGGCTATTAAACGGTCACCCTAACCTATTATATAATGTAAGCACTACATGTAGGGTTCCGACTTTTCCCAGGAGATTACTGGCAATACCAGGCAGATGGCAACCCTAGTGGGGACCTGGCACCCCACCGATTAGCTGTTTTCAGCAGCCTGGATTCAAAACAGTGGATGGAGCCAAAAGCAAAAGACTCCAACCACTGTGCAGCGGCCTTGAAGTTGCCACCACACTACAGCTTGTAACGGGGTGGTGCTTCTCCTTTAAATTATTTCATCCATGCTCTCAGTATAAGAGCCGGTGTCCCTGAGAGTGCAGAGGAAGCCCAGCAGTCATGTATGATGTCTGTCCTCTTTACCCGTCTTCTTGTGTCTGATGTGTAAAAGGACCCAGCACCAATCAGGCATGTGGCTGACGACCATCAGATGTCTAGGCTCAAACAAGGAGCGAAGACAGCAAGAGGCAGTTGAGGGGAAGATGACAGTTGGGAGGAGGGAAGAGAATGTCTAATGGCCTCCATAGCGTGGCCCTAACAAGACAGCCCTGATCCACGTGCCCCGTCACATCTTGTTAGTGTGAGTTGTCAGAAACTGCAACCGAGTGCCTTCAGACAGAGATCTGTCACTATAGGGCGGTGTTCCTCAGTAAAAGACTGTCAGTAACAGAACAAACATGCTCCCCCAAAGGAGGAAACCCTGTGATCGCCAGGGGACCATAAATATATGGCGGTTATCCAAACTGGAGTATATTGACAACGTGTGGTCAGGAAGGGTTAATAGCCTGTGCAGTAAGGCACATTGACAGTCACTAAAAGGTTAACCCTTCAGAACACTGCCACCAACCTTAGTCATAGACACCTATGACATCACAAGCACGTGTGTCATAAGGGAAGAACCCTTGTAAAAAGCAGGCGAGCGGCCATATTTGGTGCCGTACTTGATGGCCTGAGGACCTTGAGCTTGACTACCCCCGCCCACCGCACCTTGACGAAATTTGGAGGTTCTAGCAGGAAGCCCATCGCCCAATGGGAGGAAATGGACATCCACCTAGCCAACCAGATCAGCCCGGCTGCTGCAACCCCCTAGTATTTATGTGGCGGCCACATAGTGGCATTACCCTCTAAGCCCAAGGGAAGGGCAGCCCTCCAGCCATGGTTCCCTAGAGGTTTCCTCCACAGGGGGTTTTCCTCTCCTGAGTGCTGGAGGGTGACTCTCCGTGAGTCGGGGGTGTGCCATTTTTTATATTTTAAATAAACAAATTGGCCATTTAACCCTCAATTGATGTGTTCTGTGTCTTTATTTTGTCACTTTATTTTGCGTTCTTTGGTTTCAGGGGTGTATGCATGATTTTGTCAGAGAGGAGATTAAAGGGGTATTCCCATCTAGGACATATAGGGCATATATTGATAGGATATGCCTTAAATGTCTAATAGGTGCGAGTCCCACCTTTGGGACCTGCTCATGTGTCTAGAACAGGGGTCCGAAGATAAAGGAGACCACATTGCGCATGAGTGGCGTCCTCTCCATTCTTTGCTATGGGAGCTAAAAAAAATTGCAAGAGTGCTCGCCTGTTTCTGGACATCCCATAGCAGCAAATGGAGAACAAGCAGCAGAAGCGTGGCCCCCTCTCCATTCACCACTATGGGACTCCTGAAAATAGCCAAACCAGAGCTCAGCTATATTCTGAAGTTCCATAGCGGTGAATGAAGTTTGGCTGCCCATGCGTGACTTGCTGTCTGTACACTACCGGCGCGCCATCCTATGGATATGTCATAAATGTCCCAAATGAAAATACCCCTTAAATGAAATTCATTATGAAAAAACCAAGTTAGCAGAATATTGCTAGGACTCTTAGCAGTTTTGGGAGTCCCAGCACCGTTGCACCGAATGAGAACAGTCTCTGATGACGCCGAGGGTCAACGACTGTTCAGCGCTGAATGGATCACTACTGTTGGGTGATGGTCTTCTACACCAGTTTTATGGCGTTAGAAAGTTGCGAATTTAGGTGCATGTCCCATTTTGTACCTCCATTGGAACACAGCCTGGCCTAAATATATAAATGCATTTTATATATAAATATAATATTAGGGGAATACATACAATAAATAATAACATAGGCGCACCTCCCCCTTGAGGAATGGGTTATTCATCAAAGCTATCTACCAGTAAGACTGTCTTCATTACTTCATTACCCATAGCAATCAGTCAGAAAGCAGCTTTCATTTTTCCAGAGCAGTTAAAGAAATGAAAGCAGAGCTGTGATTGGTTGCTAGGAGCAACAAAGAGAGTCCTTAATGAGGCCTAAGATATTAGACTCCCTGAGAATTAATAATGCCCCCATTAGTGCCCCCAATAATATTAATGCCCCCATTAGCACCCCCCAGAATTAATGCTACCCCCATTGGTGCCCCCAAGTAAGAATAATTCCCCCATTAGTACACCCCAGAATTAATAATGCCCCCCATTAGTGCCCCCGGTAAAAGTAATGCTCCCATTAGTGCCCCTTTTTCTGCTTCTGCAAAAAAAAAAAAGTTAAGAACCCACCTCCTCCACTTGATCACACCATGGCGAACACTCGCTGCTGACTGAAAGCTCAGGACAGGACCTGCGCTCTAGCGTGATGACGTCTCGCAGGTCCTGTCCTCCAATCAGCAATGAGCAAATGGAGGAAGTTAGTTCTTTTTTTATTACTAGTGAGCACTCCACAATGGAAGCGCTCATTAATAATATTACCAGTAGAAAAAAATTACCGGCATCAGCAGGGAGACTAAAATACCAGCTTTGCCGGTGAGATACCGGCTGGGTTGCAACCCTATCTTATACTCCCTCTCTGAATTGTCCTGTGATATCCCACAATAACAGAATGCTGGGAGTTGTACTCCTCTCTAGTGTCGGACTGGGGGCCCACTACACAGACACATCCCTGAGCAGTGGGCCCCAGAATGAATTTTACTGGTGGGCCCTAGGCACTCCAGTCTGACACTGGCAGTAGCAGTATGTCGTGCGTCACATTGCGACACCATTGAAATACATTACATGAATTGTCGCATGACCTTCTTGTCACACTATAAATGTCTCAGTATAGCTGTAATCTTTTTTGTTGTATGACACATCACTGTGTAGCCCTAGCCATAAAGACAGATACTACTCTTTTTTTATCCACTTTTTTTTTGCTTAAAAAACAACATAAAAACCTGCACATGTGGCTGTACCCTAAGAGTAGTGGCATCGCTAGAGGGGGGCGAGGGGGGGCAATTGCCCCCTCTATGTTGTTCTTTGCCCTCCGCCGGGTGCCCCACTGCTGATTCCGCAAAGCAGCTGCGCTGCCTCTTGAGCCCCAGTTGAATACTAATGAGCGCTTCCATTATGGAAGCGCTCATTAGTACCGAAGGACCAGGAAGTAGTGAACGCTATGTTCTTACCGCTTCCTGGTCCTCGGCTGTCGGCTGTGCAGGGCTGCGCACATCGTGAGGGCGCTCTGCGACCTCACGCTGTGCGCGCCAGTTCAGAGCACAGTCAACTGAGGAGAAAGAAAATTGCAGGCGGCGTCCAGGAGCAGGAGAGGTAAGTGTTTTTTTATTTTATAAAAAATGAGGCTGCTGGGGGCATAATGGGGGCTAATAAGAGGCATAATGGGGGCTAATAAGAGGCATAATAGGGGCTAATTAGAGACATAATGGGGCTAATTACAGACATAATGGGGGCTAAATAGACTATTAGAGGCATAATGGGGCTAATGAGGCATATGGGTGCTAATGAGGCATATGGGGGCTAATGATGCATATGGGGGCTAATAAGATGCATAATGGGGCTAATGAGAGGCATCATGGGGGCTAATTAGAGACACAATGGGGCTAATCAGGCATATGTGAGCTAATTAGGCATATAGGGGCTAATCAGGCATATGGGGCTAATAAGAGGCATAATGTGGGCTAATGAGGCATAATGGCTTATAATGGGGGCTAATGAGGCATCAGGGCTGATATGGGGGCTAATGAGAGGCATGGGGGCTGATATATGGGGGTGATGAGAGGCATAATGGGGGCTAATAAGAGAAATAATGGGGACTAATGAGGCATATGGTCTTATAATAGGGGCTAATGAGGCATATGGGGCTAATAAGAGGCATAATGTGGGCTAATGAGGCATAATGGCTTATAATGGGGGCTAATGAGGCATCAGGGCTGATATGGGGGCTAATGAGGCATGGGGCTGATATGGGGGTGATAAGAGGCATAATAGGGGCTAATAAGAGGAATAATGGGGGCTAATGAGTCATAAGGGCTTATAATGGGGGCTAATGAGGCATAAGGGTCTATAATGGGGGCTAATGAGGCATGGGGGCTGATATGGGGGTCATAAGAGGCATAATAGGGGCTAATAAGAGACATAATGTGGGCTAATGAGGCATAATGGCTTATAATGGGGGCTAATGAGGCATGGGGGCTGATATGGGGGTGATAAGAGGCATAATAGGGGCTAATAAGAGGAATAATGGGGGCTAATGAGGCATAAGGGCTGATATGGGGGCTAATTAGAGGCATAATGAGGGCTAATGAGAGGAATAATGGGGGCTAATGAGGCATAAGGGCTTATAATGGGGCTAATGAGGCATAAGGGCTGATATGGGGCCTAATGAGAGGCATGGGGGCTGATATGGGAGTGATGAGAGGCATAATGAGGGCTAATGAGAGGCATAATAACAGTGTCATCCACAGATTCCCCCATAACAGTGTGTTTTCCACAGATCCACCATAACAGTGCGCCTGCACACTGACGAGAGACAGAAAGAAGGGGAAAGAATCAGTGGAAGCAAGCAGAGGACGGCACAGCAGATGACTGAATAGCTTATTTTGTAAGTAAATTGTTTTATTATAACTGTATCCCTGCATACCGCAATTCTATCGTATTTTGTAATCTTATTTATATATACTTATTTTGTTTTTGCCCCCCCCCCCCATTTTTGACTGTGGTATCTTTGTGCCCCCCTATATATTGTTCCTAGAGTCGCCACTGCCTAAGAGCAAAAATAAAAGAATTTTGCACCAAAAAAAGCAATGGTGAACGAAAGATTTTCCAAAAATGAGAGTCAGGGCCATTAATTCCATAGCGCTGTACATCCAGACAGGGATACAAAAATATAAAAATACAATGAACAAGAAACTATTAATACACTGGTACAGAGCGGGAGAGGACCCTGCCCACAAGAGCTTGCAATCTATAAGGGAAGGGGAGAGCACAGTAGGTGAGGGTATAGGTTGCTCATGTGGTGGCAGCATGCTCATTGCAGATGGTAGGCTTTCCTGAACAGGTGGGTTTTCAGGTTACTCTTGAAAGTTTGGATGTTGGGGGAAAGTCTGATGTGTTGGGGTAGTGAGTTCCAGAGTAAGGCCTCATGCACACTACCATATGTATTTTGCAGTCTGTAAAAAATGTATCTGCAAAAAATATGGATGACGTCTGTGTGCATTCTGTATTTTGCGGAACGGAACAGCTGGCCCCTAATAGAACAGTTCTATCCTTGTCCGTAATGCGGACAATAATAGGACATGTTCTATTTTTTTTTTGCGGAATGGAAATACAGAAACGGAATGCACACGGAGTAACTTCTGTTTTTTTTTGTGGACCTATTGAAATGAATGGTTCTCTATATGGTCCGCAAAAAAAACTGAACGGACACGGAAAGAAAATACGTTCATTTGCATGAGGCCTAAGCGAGAGGCACATGAGAAATCTTGTAGTCGATTGTATGAGGAACAGATGAGAGGAGAACTGAGGAGGAGGTCCGGTGAGGATCGGAGATTACATGTCAGGACATATCTGGAAAGCAAGTCACAGATGTAAGGAGGGGACAGGTTGTGGACTGCCTTATATGTAGTTGTTAGTATTTTAAACTGAATTTGCTGGGCAAGGAGGAGCCAGTGAAGGGATTGGCAGAGTGGAGGCAGAGGGGAGGTGGATTACCTGGGCAGCAGAGTTGAGAATAGATTGGAAGGGAGTGAAAGTGCTAGATGGGAGGCCACAAGGTGGATGTTGCAGTAGTCCAGGCGGCAGATGACGAGAGTATGCACTAGTATTTTAGTTGACTCAGGGGTGAGTAAGGCGTGAATACAAGAGATGTTCTTAAGTTGAAAATGGCAGGTGGAGGTGAGGGTTTAGATGTGTAGCTTAAAGCACAGGGCAGGATTAAATGTTATCCCCAGGTAGCGGACCTGCGAGACAATGCGGAATACGTGCTGTTTTCTGCATAGCAATTGACCTGCTGTGCGGATTTTAAAATCTGCAAGATGTCGATTGTTTGTGCAGCTCTGCATCTTCTGTAGAGTGCTCCCCTTTCCTCTTCCCTGTTTGTTGTGCACCTACCTGTGCACTTCATTCCACCTGAGAGTCACTGCTCTCGGTGGCCTCTTTTTGCATTTGCTGCTGACCACATCATCTCCAGCGAATGATTTATATCTCCTGGCCCATTCTAGATATATTCCCCTGATGAGAGGAGGGGTTCTTTCCTTTGCCTCAGAAACGTGCATGTAGGGATCCTTTCAGGGCCATACAGGGACCACAATTCCAGGGTTAGGTTCCGGACGGGGGCCCAATTAGTGGGATACCCCGTGGTTAGACCTAAGGGCTATTGTAGGGCTGCGAGGGCCAACTAGGGACATTAAGGAACATCTCCGTGTGATCCCTTTACAGTGTGCTGACCCCCGAACCGCAGAAGAGGACCACCCTGACCATAAATATCTAAATAGGAGGTGTCCAGAGTATCCACCATCTGTAGGGTAGGACACCTGGTTTTCCAAGCGGTGCCGCCGTGCACCTTATGCTGTGGGTGCAATTGTGTATACTGTGTTGCACGGTTTCCCCTTGCACCCATACCATTTTGTGTTTTCTGTTGGTTTGTTGTTTGTCGTTGTGCATATTGTCTATGTTGTGAAATACCTGTTTGCATTATATGTCTGCCATCGGTGTTCAAGGTATTGGCATATACCAATGCGGTCACCTTAACTATTGTGTGGCTTAGGTACTAGCACACATCTGTTTTTGTTACCTTTAGTGTCCCACTTTTTTCCAAGTGTGGACACAGCTGTTACCGTTTCCTTATAGCCCCTCTATCCTTGGGGAATTTGGCAAACGGCACTGTATATTCAGCTTTTTCTTATGCCCACATGGCGTCGGCATATATTCGATTATTGCCGTCACGTATTATTGATTAGGTATCAGTGTATACCAACACCTGTTACCTCCTGTGTCTGACACTACCTGTATCAGTGTGGATACAGTGTTACCGTTTTCAATAAGCAAACCCCCCCTGCCCTTGAGTGTGGGACATTGAAAACGGTTTTGTGTATTCAGCATTTCTATTTTCAGGGATATATCCCATCTATTTTATAATAAGAAGTAAAAGTTTTAAACAATCCAGATCACTAAATTCCGATTTCTATGGTTTTCCCCATATACTTCAATGGGGTTGTTAATGTAAAAGCCAAATTCTGCACCAAAAACTGCATAAAAATCTCACCAAAAATGCACCAAAACCACAATAAATAGTGTGAATTTATATGTATATTCAAGTGGATTTCTTGAAGATTTTCTGCACACAAATCTGTACCATGTGCAGGTAGCCTTAGGGCTCATGCACACGGCCGTACTGTGTTTTGCAGTCTGTAAATCGCGGATCCGCAAACTACAGATACCTGCCGTGTGCATTCCACATTTTGCGGAACGGACAGTCTGGACCTCAATAGACCAGTCCTATCCATGATGTTCTTTTTTTTTTTTTTTATTGGGACCGCGGAACGGAGTTGTGCTGCGTGCTCTCCGCATCTTTTGTGGCCCCATTCAAGTTAAGGGGTGTGCATCCAAGCTGCAAAAAATGTGGCTCGGATGCAGACCCAAGCAACGTTCGTGTGCATGAGCTCTTATACTACAGATTTTCTGTTGCTGATTTTTGCGCGGCAAATCCACAGTATTATACAGTACCATCAAAGTGGATGAAAATGTCAGAATGGCCTTGCGGTTCACCCAGTAGTCGTTTCACGGCGAACTTTGCGAACATATGGCGATGTCCGTCGACGCCATATTCTTTTGCATTGCGCCGAACTTTGACCCATGACACATCCTTCAGGTGGGACAGGACAGCCAATTGAGACATTTCAGCACATGAACACACCCCCACCCATTCTTTATTTTGCCAGTGTAAGGAAAGGTTGCTTTGTGGAGCAGGGACAGGCTGTTAGGGACACCAAACGCTAGCTAATAGGGCCACAAAAGTCCTTTTAATGACTGGTATAGGTGTGCTATCGATAGGTGTGATATACTGAGGGGTGTGATATACTTATAATATACTTTTTAACAGAAAGTATATTATAGCGCATTTTTATTGTGCAGCAGTTGTGTGCGGTTCTGCTGCAATACCGCAGCTATATAGAGGGAAAAGCGCCATTGGAACAACTATTTGCAACGGGTGTGATATACCTGTTGCCCCCCAAAAAACTGATTGAGGAGTGTGATCTACCTTCTTGCACCAAATATTGATTGAGGGGTGCGATATACCTGCTTCCTCAAAATACTGATTAAGGGGTTTGATATACCTGTTTCCATCAAAGATTGATTGAGGCGTGCGATATACCTGTTTCCACAAAATACTGATTAAGGGATTCGATATACCTGTTTCCACCAAATATTGATTGAGGCCTGCAATATACCTGCTTCCACAAAATACTGAATAAGGGGTTGAATATAATTGAATCCACAAAATACTGATTGAGGGCTGCTATATACCTGCTTCCAAAAAATACTGATTAAGGTGTTCGATATACCTGTTTCCACTAAATATTGATTGAGGCCTGCGATATACCTGCTTCCACAAAATACTGATTAAGGGGCTTTATATACCTGCTTCCACAAAATACTAATTGAGGGCTGAGATATACCTGCTTCCACAAAATACTGATTAAGGGGTTTGATATAACTGCTTCCACAAAATACTGATTGAGGCCTGCGATATAACTGCTTCCACAAAATACTAATTAAGTGGTTTGATATACCTGTTTCCACCAAATATTGATTGAGGCCTACGATATACCTGCTTCCACAAAATACTGATTAAGGGGTTTGATATACCTGCTTCAACAACATACTGATTAAAACCTGCGACATACCTGCATCCACAAATACTGCTCTTCTCTAGGGACTTAGGCACAGGGTCATTTTGAAAATGACAGAAAGAGGAAGAGGCAGGCCGGTGGTAGGGGTTGGGCAGGTGCACCAGGCCAAAGCCTAAGTGGGAACTTGGAGAAGGCGCATGCGATTACTTCAAAGGGTGCACCAGAGTTGGTTGAGTGGCTCACTCACCCTTCCGCTTCTGCACTCTCCTCATCCTCTGTATCTGCACCCTTTGCTCTGTGCATCCCATAATACACCACCATCACCACCATATCCCCTCCACTTGAGTCAGAGGAATTATTTTTCCATCCATTACAAGACCTTACCGATGCGCAGCCATTCTTGGCATCGGATCAGGAAGAGAAGGTAGCAACGGCCGCCACCCAGCGGTCTGACAACAGTACCCAGATTAGCCCAAGGAGGGAGGTCCCCGCTGTTGCTGCCTACCCTGAGATCTCAAATGTCAGTGGTGGTGAAGGTGATGATGATGACGTGTCGATGGATGTCACGTGAGTGCCCACAAGAGAGGAAGAGGAGGGGGAGTTCAGAGGGAGAGACGGAGCAGCAGATAGGAAGGAGAAGGAGGAGAAGCAGGCAGAGCTCGCATGGCACAGGAGGTAAAAAGCAGACTGCAAATGTATCTGGAGCAAGCCATCCACCATGCACGGTCACATCTTGCGCTCCCAGGACGCCGGCAGATGACTCCACAGTGTAAGCTATCTTTAACATGTCAGCTGCTGACAATAGTGTTGCCATCTGCAGCCGGGGCTGTCAACGCATAAGTCGCGGTAAGCCCAACACTCACCTAGGGACGACCGCCTTAAGAAGGCACCTAGCCTCCCATCACCAAGCCCAGTGGGAGCAATGCCACCAGAACCCACAAAGTCACACTCCCGGCACTCCTTGTCCTGCTAATTCTCCTTCTCCTCTCTCCTCCCATTTGTCCTCCACTCCACCTTCCACCGTGCCATCGTTGCGTTCATCTGGCAGAAGGCAGGCTTTCGTGGCCCAAATGTTCGAGCGTAAAAAGTTGATGACGCCGGATAACCCTCTTGCCCAACGGCTGAACGCTGGCTTGTAGGAACTGCTAGCCCGCCAACTACTGCAATATAAACTGGTGGACTCTGAGGCCTTTAGAAAATTTGTGACCATTGGCACACCGCAATGGAAGGTTCCCGGAAGGAAATATTTCTCCCAGAAGGGTATCCCAGAGCTATATGGCCACGTTCAGCGGCAAGTGAATATACAGTCAGGTCCATAAATATTGGGACATCAACACAATTCCAACATTTTTGGCTCTATACACCACCACAATGGATTTGAAATGAAACAAACAAAATGTGCTTTAACTGCAGACTGTCAGCTTTAATTTGAGGGTATTTAGATCCAAATAAGGTGAACGGTGTAGGAATTACAACAGTTTACATATGTGCCCCCCATTTGTTAAGGAAACAAAAGTAATGGGACAGAATAATAATCATAAATCAAACTTTCACTTAATAATACTTGGTTGCAAATCCTTTGCAGTCAATTACAGCCTGAAGTCTGGAACGCATAGACATCACCAGATGCTGGGTTTCATCCCTGGTGATGCTCTGCCAGGCCTCTATTGCAACTGTCTTTAGTTCCTGTTGGTTCTTGGGGCATTTTCCCTTCAGTTTTGACTTCAGCAAGTCAAATGCATGCTCAATCGGATTCAGATCAGGTGATTGACTTGGCCATTGCATAACATTCCTCTTCTTTCCCTTTGGCTGCTTTTGCAGTATGCTTTAGGTCATTGTCCATCTGCACTGTGAAGCACCGTCCAATAAGTTCTGAAGCATTTGGCTGAATATGAGCAGATAATATTGCCGAAACACTTCAGAATTCATCCTGCCGATTTGGTCAGCAGTCACATCATCAATAAATACAAGAGAACCAGTTCCATTGGCAGCCATACATGCCCACGCCATGACACTACCACCACAATGCTTCGCTGATGAGGTGGTATGCTTAGGATCATGAGCAGTTCCTTTCCTTCTCCATACTCTTCTCTTCTCATTACTCTGGTACAAGTTGATCTTGGTCTCATATATCCATAGGACGTTGTTCCAGAACTGTGAAGGCTTTTTTAGATGTCCTTTGGCAAACTCTAATCTGGCCTTCCTGTTTTTGAGGCTTACCAATGGTTTACATCTTGTGGTGAACCCTCTGTATTCACTCTGGTGAAGTCTTTTCTTGATTGTTGACTTTGAAACACATACACCTACTTCCTGGAGAGTGTTCTTGATCTGGCCAACTGTTGTGAAGGGTATTTTCTTCACCAGGGAAATTCTTCGGTCATCCACCACAGTTGTTTTCCGTGGTCGTCCGGGTCTTTTGGTGTTGCTGAGCTCACCGGTGCGTTCCTTCTTTTTAAGAATGTTCCAAACAGTTGTTTTGGCCATGCCTAATGTTTTTTCTATCTCTCTGATGGGTTTGTTTTAGTTTTTTTCAGCCTAATAATGGCTTGCTTCACTGATAGTGACAGCTCTTTGGATCTCATTTTGAGATTTGACAGCAACAGATTCAAATGCAAATAGCACACTTGAAATTAACTCTGGACCTCACCGTTCACCTTATTTGGATGTAAATAGCCTCAAATTAAATCTGACGGTCTGCAGTTAAAGCACATCGTGTTTGTTTCATTTCAAATCCATTGTGGTGGTGTATAGAGCCAATGTTACAATTGTGTCGATGTCCTAATATTTATGGACCTGACTGTATCTCTGGCACACAGTGTCGGTGCCAAGATACATCTGACTAGTGATGGACGAACATCGGCCGGGACGGTTCGTGAACGCGATCAAATGGTTCGCAAACCGCAAGATCGCGGCCGGCCCCATTCACTTTAATAGCAGGCGAACCTGAAAAACCTTCAGCTCATTTTTGCAGCCACCAAATACTTTGTAGAAGTGTACAAATAGTCCCACAACATGGACAGTGACATACTAGGGGGGATCAATGACAAAAATTCCAACAAAAAATATCTTAATCAGGGGACATTTCTATGCGTTTTAAAGGGAAATTCTCTGAAATGTGCCCTGTTGGAGCCTAGAAAAATTTTGTTTTGGCCACGGGAGTATGGGCCTTAAAAATTAGTCATTCACCTGAAATAAAATAAATTCTTATTATGTGGCTCGAGGTACATTATGCGGTCAATGGATCAAAATTTTACTGTAGGCCACTGGACTACAGGCCCCAAACATTAGGCATTTACCGGACAGAAAAGATCAAGTGATTATGTGGCCGGGGGTATATTACACGGTCAATGGATATCAATTTTACTGCAGGCCAGTACAAATACAGGTCAAATAAGTATGTTTAAATGAACTAAAAATATAAAATTGGATTAAAAACATGGCTAACGAAATCCCCCCTCTTGAAAAAA